>NW_026974925.1:300000-480291 GCF_030014295.1 Loxodonta africana | reverse complement strand
CATAGAGAGATAGTATTAACCAACGCAAAACTACAAGAAACACTAAAGGGAGTTCTTTGGCTAGAAAATTGATAATATCAGGTATCAACCCAAGACTAGAACACTGGGCAGAGCAACCAGAAGTCAACCCAGATAGGGAAATCCAAAAAAACAAAGCAAGATTATTAAAAAAAAAAAAACCCTCAAAACAGGGTAACAGCAATGTTATCACAGAAAAGAAGACAACATTAGAATAATAAAGAGGGAGTAAGAAATGTTATCATACACCTTCCATATGGAGTGGAAAATACGGCAATACAAAGAAATAAAAGTTACATTTAAATTTAGAAAAATAGGGGTAAATAATAAGGTAACCACAAAGGAGACAAGCTACCCTACTCATTAAAAAAAAAAAAAAAAATAGAGACTCAGCAGAAACAAAATCAACAACAACAGATATGAGGAAAGGACAATATATAAAGAAAATCTACTCAGCACATAAAATCAAGTGGGCAAAAGAAACTGTCAATACACAAAAAAAGACATCAAAATGATAGCACTAAATTCACACCTATCCATAATTACTCTGAATGTAAATGGACTAAATGCACCAATAAAGAGTCAGAGAGTCTCAGACTGGATAAAGAAACACGATCTGTCTATATGCTGCCTACAAGAGACACACCTTAGACTTAAAGACACAAACTAAAACTCAAAGGATGGAAAAAAATATATCAAGCAAACAATAAGCAAAAAAGAGCAGGAGTAGCAATATTAATTTCTGACAAAATAGGCTTTAAAGTTAAATCCATCAGAAAAGATAAGGAAGGACACTATATAATGATTAAAGGGACAATACACCAAGAAGCTATAACCATATTAAATATTTACACACCCAATGACAGGGCTGCAAGATACATAAAACAAACTCTATCAGCATTGAATAGTGAGATAGATAGCTCCACAATAATACTGGGATACTTCAACACACCACTTTCGCTGAAGAACAGGATATCCAGAAAGAAGCTCAGTAAAGACACGGAAGATCTAAATGCCACAATCAACTAACATGACCTCATAGACATATACAGAACACTCCACCCAACAGCAACCAACTAAACTTTCTTTTCTAGTGCACATGGAACATTCTGTAGAATAGACCACATATTAGGTCATAAAGCAAGCCTTAGCAGAATCCAAAACACTGAAATATTACAAAGCATTTTCTCTGACCAGAAGGCCATAAAAGTGGAAATCAATAACAGGAAAAGCAGGAAAAAGAAATCAAACACTAACTAAACAATACCCTGCTCAAAAAAGATTGGATTATAGAAGACATTAAAAAAAAAAATAAGGATGGAATAAAGAAATTCATAGAATCCAATAAGATGAAAACACTTCCTAACAGAACCTTTGGGACACAGCAAAAGCGGTGCTCAGAGGCCAATTTTTATCAATAAATGCACACATACAAAAAGAAAAAATGGCCAAAATGAAAGAATTATCTCTACAACTTGAAGAAATAGAAACAGAGCAACAAAAAAAAAACTCACAGACACTAGAAGAAAACAAATAATAAAAATTAGAGCAGAACTAAATGAAATAGAAAACAGAAAAACAATTGAAAGAATTAATAAGACCAAAAGCTAGTTTTTTTGAAAAAAATCAACAAAATTGATAAACTACTGGCCAAACTGACAAAAGAAAAACAGGAGAGGAACCAAATAACCCGAATAAGAAATGAGATGGGCGATATTACAACACACCCAACTGAAATTAAAAGAATCATATCAGATTACTCTGAAAAATTGTACTCTAACAATTTGAAAACCTAGAAGAAATGGATGAATTCCTAGAAACACATTACCTACTTAAACTAACACAAACAGAGGTAGTACAACTAAATAGAGCCATAACAAAAGACGAAGTGAAAAGGGTAATCAAAAAACTGCCCCCCTCCCCTAAAAAGCTCTGGCCCGGACAGTTTCACTGAAGAGTTCTACCAAACTTTCAGAGAAGGGATAACACCACTACTACTACAGGTATTTCAGAGAACAGAAAAGGACAGAATACTCCCAAACTCATTCTATGAAGCCACCATATCCCTGATACCAAAACCACGTAAAGACATCACACACACACAAAAAATTACAGACCTATATCCCTCATGAACTTAAATGCCAAAATCCTCAAAAAAAACTCTAGCCAATAGAGTTCAACAACATATCAAAAAAAAAATAATTCACCATGACCAAGTGGGATTCATACCACGTATACAGGAATGTTTCAACATTAGAAAAACCATTAATGTAATCCATCATATAAATAAAACAAAAGACAAGAATCACATGATTTCATCAATTGATGCAGAAAAGGCATTTGACAAAGTTCAACACCATTCATGACAAAAACTCTCAGCAAAATAGGAATACAAGGAAAATTCCTCAACATAATAAAGGGCATTGATACAAAACCGATAGCCAACATCATCCTAAATGGAGAGAACCTGAAAGTATTCCCCTTGAGATAGGGAACCAGACAAGGATGCCCTTTATCACCACTCTTATTGAACACTATGCTGGAGGTCCTACCCATAGCAATTAGGCTAGATAAGGACATAAAGGGCATCCAGATTGGCAAGGAAAAAGTAAAAGTATCTCTATTTGCAGATGACATGATCTTATACACAGAAAACCCTAAGGAATCCTCCAGAAAACTACTGAAACTAATAGAAGAGTTCAGCAGAGTATCAGGATACAAGACAAACATACAAAAATCAGTTGGATTCCTCTACACCAACAAAAAGAACATCGAAGAGGAAATCACCAAATCAATACCATTTACAATAGCCCCGAAGAAGATAAAATACTTAGGAATACATCTTACCAGAGATGTAAAATACCTAAACATAGAAAACTAGAAGACACTACTGCAAGAAACCAAAAGAGACCTACCTATGTGGAAAAACATACGTTGCTCATGGATAGGAAGACTTAGCATTATAAAAATGTCTATTCTACCAAAGGCAATCTATAGATTTAATGCAATTCCGAGCCAAATTCCAACTTTTTAAAAATAATTTGTATTGTGCTTTAAGTGAAAGTTTATAAATCAAATCAGTCTCTCACATATAAACTTATAATATACGCCTTACTACACAATGAGACAGCCCGCTCCCTCCTTCCAGTCTCTTTTTTGGTGACCATTTTGTAAGCTTCTAACCGTCCCATCTTCCCTCCAAACAGGAGATGCCAACATAGTCTCAGGTGTCCACCTGATACAAGTAGCTCACTCCTCATCATATCTCTCTCCAATCCATTGTCCAGTCCAATCCATGTCTAATGAGTCCAATGACATTTTTTAATGAAAAGTAAAGCATTACTGGAAAAGAAGAATCAAGTGGGAGGCCTCACTCTACCTGATTTTAGAACATATTATACTGCCACAGTAGTCAAAACAGCCTGGTACTCCTACAACAACAGATTCATAGACCACTGGAACAGATTTGAGAATCCAGACATAAATCCATCCACATATGAGCAGTTGATATTTGACTAAGGCACCAAAACAGTTAAATAGGGAAAAGACAGTTTTTTAAACAAATGATGCTGGCATAACTGGATATCCATCTGCAAAAAAATCAAACAAGACCCATACCTCACCCCATGCACAAAAACAAACTCAAAATGGATCAAAGACCTAAATATAAAATCTAAAATGATAAAGATCATGGAAGAAAAAATAGGGACACTGTTCGGAGCCCTAATACATGACCTAAAGAGTATATGAAACATTATTAATAATGCAGAAGAAAAACCAGGTAACTGGGAGCTCCTAAAAATCAAACACCTATGCTCATCCAAAGACTTCACCAAAAGAGTTAAAAGATTACCTAGACTGAGGAAAAGTTTTTAGGTATGACATTTCCAATCAGTGCCTGATCCCTAGAATCTACATGATACTGCAAAAATTCAACTACAAAAAGACAAATAACACAATTAAAAAATTGTCAAAAGATATGAACAGACACCTCACTAAAGAAGACATTCAGGTAGCTAACAGATACATGAGGAAATATTCATGGTCATTAGCCATTAGAGAAATGCAGATCAAAACTACAATGACATTTCATCTCACTCCAACAAGGCTGGCATTAATCCAAAAAAACACAAAACAAGAAATGTTGGGGAAGTTGTGGAGAGATTGGAACACTTACACACGGTTGGTGGGAATGTAAAATGGTACAACCACTTTTGAAATCAATTTGGCGCTTCCTTAAAAAGCTACAAATAGAACTACCATAAGATCCAGCAATCCCACTCCTTGGAATATACCCTAGAGAAATAAGAACTTTTACAGGAACAGATATATGCACCCTTATGTTCATTGCAGCACTGTTTAGAATAGCAAAAAGATGGAAGCAACCAAGGTGCCCATCAATGAATGAATGAATAAATAAACTATGGTATATTCACATGACAGAATACTGCGCATTGATAAAGAACAGTGATGAATCTGTGAAACATTTCATAACATGGAGGAACCTGGAAGGCATTATGCTGAGTGAAATTAGTTACAACAGAATAAGTATTGTATAAGACCACTACTATAAGAACTAAGAAATAGTTTAAACAGAGAAGAAAATATTCTTTGATGGTTAAGAGAGATGGGAGGGAGGGAAGGAGAGGGATATTCACTAATTAGGTAGTAGATAAGAACTACTTTAGGTGATGGGAAAGACAACACACAATACAGGGGAGGTCAGCACAACTGGACTAAACCAAAAGCAAAGAAGTTTCCTGAAGAAACTGAACGCTTCGAAAGCCAGAGTAGCCGGGGCAGGGGTTTGGGGACCATGGTTTCAACGGACATCTAAGTCAATTGGCATAATAAAATCTATTAAGAAAACATTCTGCATCCCACTTTGGAGATTGGCATCTGGAGTCTTCGGCCCTAGCAAGCGGCCATCTAAGATGCATCAATTGGTCTCAGTCCACCTGGATCAAAGGAGAATGTAGAACACCAAGGACACAAGGTCATTAAGAGCCCAAGAGACAGAAAGGGCCACATAAACCAGAGACTACATCAACCTGAGACCAGAAGAACTAGATGGTGCCCAGCTACAACTGATGACTGCCCTGACAGGGAACACAGAGAACCCCTGAGGGAGCAGGAGAGCAGGGGGATGCAGACTCCAAATTCTCGTAAAAAGACCAGACTTAATGGTCTGACTGAGACTAGAAGGACCCTGGTGGTCATGGCCCCCAGACCTTCTCTTGGCCCAGGACAGGAACCAACTCTTCAGACAGGGATTGGACTGGACAATAGGTTGGAGAGGGATGCTGGTGAGGAGTGAGCTTCTTGGATCAGGTGGACACTTGAGACTGTGTTGGCATCTCCTGTCTGGAGGGAAGAGGAGAGGGTAGAGAGGGTTAGAAGCTGGAGGAATGGACATGAAAAGAGAGAGTGGAGGGAGGGAGTAGGCTGTCTCATTAGGGGAAGAGCAATTGGGAGTATGTAACAAGGTGTATATAAGTTTTTGTGTGACAGACTGACTTGATTTGTAAACTTTCGCTTAAAGCACAACAAAAATTAAAAAAGAAAGAAATCAAAAGACGCATTGCATTGGGCAAATCTGCTGCAAAGGACTTCTTTAAAGTGTTGAAAAGCAAATATGTCACCTTGAAGACTAAGGTGTGCCTGACCCAAGGCATTGTGTTTTCAATCGCCCAATATGCATGTGAAAACTGGACAATGAATAAGGAAGACCAAAAAAGAATTGACGCCTTTGAATTGTGGCGTTGGCAAAGAATATTGAATGCACTGCCAAGAGAAGGAACAAATCTGTCTTGGAAGAAGTACAACCAGAATGCTCCTTAGAAGCAAGGATGGCGATACTGTGTCTTACATACTTTGGACATGTTGTCAGGAAAGATCAGTTCCTGGAGAAGGACATCATGCTTGGTAAAGTACAGGATCAGCGGAAAAAAAGGAAGACCCTCAAAGAGAGAGATTGACACAGTGGGTGCGACAATGGGCTCCAGGATAGTAACGATTTTAAGAATGGTACAGGACCAGGCAGTGTTTTGTTCTGTGATACATAGGTTGGCTATGAGTCAGAACAGACTTGATGGCACCTAACAACAACAATCAATTTGAAAATGATACCTTCAGTTCTTTTTTACTCCAATTTACTGAACGCTCTGTAATTCTGGTTGACTCATAGTGCCACAGTATTTCAAATTTATTTTCCTAACTTTTTTCAGATTCTTCGAAATCATCCTACTGAGTGATTTGGATAACTTTTATATACAACTTCCATCAACCTAGTTGCATGGTACATTCAAATATTAACAAAAAAAAAATTAGTCAACCCATTTATTTAAGTCTGATTAGAGCCACTTCATTTCTCACAAAAAGATTTAATAAATATCGAATTATTTTACAAATAGTTGTGTTGACATTTGTAAACATATTCCATTTTCTCATGCTTTACTTGAGTCATATTAAGCCCTGATATCCTCCTTCCTTTTGGGAATGTGAGAGTGGAGAGGCAATTAAGAATAATCCACAGAGGGCTCCAGTCAGGCATCTCCTTTCCATGAACCCTTCCTTTATGATAAAAATCTCACATGAGATGATTCTAGATGATGTAATTATCAAGGAAGAGTAAAATTCCCATGTTTCCATATGAGGTTTCATTTCACTGAGAATTAAGTTACCTTGATTAGTGTTTATTTTCCTCGTGCCACACACAAGCAGTTGCACCTAGAAGATATTGCTTGTTTAAGATATTTCTGTTCATTTGTTTAACTTTAAGAGTCTTCTTTGGGACCCAGTCAAGACAGCCAAATTGCATTTGGTTCTTTTTCTGGTCTTTAGGAGCCAATGATGTAACCACCAGGAAGGTAAGTAGCTATAAAAATGAATGTTTCTGCACAAATGAGTTCAAATGCATGACTGCAGGACATCAGGAATGTTCTGGATGAAATATGATGAATATGTTGTTGCTTCTAAGATTTTGTGGAAACTCTGGTGACATAGTGGTTAAGTGCTATGGCTGCTAACCAAAGGGTCAGCAGTTTGAATCTGCCAGGCGCTCCTTGGAAACTCTATGGGGCAGTTCTACTCTGTCCTATAGGGTCGCCATGAGTAGGAATCACCTCGATGGCACTGGGTTTGGTTTGGTTTTTTGGTTCTAAGATTTTGCAGGTAAGGATAAATTTTCTTAATCTTTTTATTCCCATAAATGATTGTCTAATCAAATATACATTATTCTATTTTAAACACCATTGTAGAAGCAACCTTCTGTATGTTCCTGCTATGAACATATTTTACATTTTGTTTGATTATTACTGTTCTAGTCCTACCCTTCTGAGAACCAATCCTTTTGAAATCCTCACCTGCTCCTCATATTAGGTTTCTAACTTACTCTTCTTACATTAATAACAAAATATTAATATCTATATTTATAAATTTATCACTTCAACATGACAGTTAAATTATCTAGCCTGATGTATGGATTCAATAGATAATAAGTAACATATTTATATTCTCTTACTATTTTAAATAACTTTCGCATGCCATGTGAGGCAGGCAGTGCAGGAATTATCTATATTTTAATTTCAGGAAGGTAAATTGCTTACTTAGATGCATACCCCCAATAGCATATAAACACTGAAATTCAACCTAGTGTTTGTGAATTCACAATGAAACTGAAAGGGAAACAAAAAGAGGTAGCATAGAAAGAAAGAAGACGGGAAGGAAGGAAACGTATCTGAGCAAACTGTCTAGAAGCCTGGAGTGAGTAAAGAAGGCAGGTAGAAGAAATAGCAATATTTGTTAGTATTGGCTTTGTTTCATCCATTGTCAGAAGTAAGTTTCATACATATATATATATATATATATATATATATATATATATATATATATATATGTATATTCTTTCCAGATGAGGGTCATCATCCCATTTTGTGGGTGAGTAAATCAAGGCTACGGAAAGTAAAGAAGCATACTTAAAGTCATCAGCCAGTTAAGGGCAGAGTGGGATTACAAATACAAATCTGCGTAATTAAAAAGCCAACATTGTATCAATGATATTTCCCTTAACGTTATAATGGCTCCCACTTTATACTTACAATGTAAGCATTGCTGGACAGTATAAAATACCTATTTGATTCCTGAGTTTCCTATACAAAAAAGTAATGATGAAAGTGGTGAGAAATTTAAAGTATTGAACACTACAAACACTCTGGGCTGTACCATACATAATACAACATGAACAATTGACTTCGTTCTCCAAAAGTAAAAGATAAGAAATATTAGACAGTAAAGATAATTTAAATCTATTAGCCAGCAAAACATGTGAAAATAGTAGCCCAACCACTCCTGACTGTCTACCGTGTTAGTATCATAATCACTATTCAGGGACTGATGCTGAGTTTGTGCCATTGAGAATGGGTGAAAACAGGAGCACCAACTGGTCTCAAAGGCATTTAAACCCCTACTGAGAACTGGAGCTAATCATTTTATCTTACTTATTTGGAATTTATTATAATTTTTGATCAATTTACATTTAAAATTTTAAACATTACATAATTCTCTTTGACATATTTCATGCACTAAATACATAGCTGGAATATAAGCTTATCAATTTATCTGACTTATTACAAGAAAGGAATCCTGGTGATGTAGCGGATTCCAACCTGGCTGCTAACCAAAAGGCCTACAGTTCAAATCCACCAGCCACTCCTTGGAAGCCCTTATGGGGCAGCTCTCCTCTGTCCTATAGAGTCGGTATGAGTTGGAATCAACTTGATGACAACAGGTTTGGTTTAGTTTTTTTTAACACAAGAAAAATCTAAATGTTAACATCATTTTTGGTGAATTTATATTTTGAAATTAAAAAGAAATGTATATATCTAAAAAAAGCATAGATAGATTGTAACCTGTTTTACAAATGTTGAAATTAAGTTTCATAGTCAGTAAGTATTGCCAATATACAGCTAGTCAATGAAGGAAGTAAAACCCAGGTAACTGAAACTTGATTCTAAATCCCATTCTGTCTCCACAAAAATGTAATTACTTTTTAATCATGCCTGAACTCTGAGTGGACAAGAATATAATAAAAGAAAAAAACAACAGCAAATAAAATGAAACACTGTTTTAAGTGTTAAGGTAGAGAAATAAGAAAGACATTTAAAAGTAAATAACAAAGCTTCAACAACAGGTAAAGAGCGCAATAAGGCAGTAAACATGTTGAGTCGACAATAGTGACCATAGTGCTATAAAAAAATATATATATATATAGGATGTTAAAAAAAAAAAAAAGACTTCACAGGGACACACAGTGATCAGTATCACATAAAATGGTGGTGGGACTAGAACTTGGGTTTACAGCACTGTGAAGATTTTCACAGCTATTTAGGAAGTGGTAAAGGGAAAAGTAATGCATTCAGAATGGGAAGAGTTGTGAGCAAAGCTATGTTTATGTAATGATTTAAGCATTTTTTCTACAGCATGGGACTTGTAAAATGATTTATTGCATTAAAATAATACTTGAATGACATGGACAACTAGTTTAATTCCAATAAATCAGAAATTGCAACACCTGCTAAAGGGAAAAGCTGCTGGATGCACATTTTGAAGCATCTAGCTATTTTATTTCGGTGTCAAGATGCTCCTCTCTTTTACATAACGCTGGTAACCTCTGCTGCACTTATTTTTTATTCTTTGTTTTCTGTTTGTATCTGTCATGACAATAGGTATCTATTGACTTATTCTGCTGTTTAATGTGTTTTTATTTGTTTTTGTCTTTTTTAACCATCCAAATTATTACATTAAACATTTACCTACAAGTACACCTATAGTTATGGAACATATTTGTTGTTGAAACTTTCATGTCAAAATATTTTTTGATTCAGTATTCTCTAGCCACAATAGTCCCTCCAACTCTTTAAACCATTGGAACATCACTTTATAATTTGAAATGTAATGATATACACATTATTACACACCTGATTGTTGTCTTAAGCCACATAAAAAAAAATAGTGGTGAAAAATTTATATAGAGACGATGATTTGATGAAATAGTGGTTTGCCTAATAATAAAACTTAACATTTTTATAAGATTTTTCACTGTACTTTTCAAGGAGAGATTTGGAGCCAATTCTTGAACAATGCTCTTGGCAGGCTGAAGAATTTTTACCTTAGTAGAAGGTGAAGAGCAGTGGCAAATATTGAGACAAAGCTGTCTTTCTTCCTGTGCTGAGATGAAGGTCCGTGTTGCTGTGTGGAACTGCATCAGGTAGAGAATTTCTAGAGTGAGCCAAGACCCACTATGCAATTTCTTCATCCTTAGAGTTAAATAACCGTAAGAATATTTCCTATACTTCAATCTATTCTTGAACATTGAGTGAATGGTCAAAAAAATGAATGATATTGGGTAATATTTGTGAGAAACCTACGTGTAGAATGTTCATTACATGTACACAGAGCTCTGGGTATATGGAGCAAGAAAAATATCTCCAAAAAATATGAATTAATTAAGAGAATTAGATTCTGGCAGCCAACACAGAACCAATATGCACTTATGTCTTTAGTGATGTTCAATATCCAATGCCTTTATTTTTAACTGACTTGCTTACAGAGCTGTGTTTTGTTCTAGAGATCGGTGTTATGAAGGCAAGTGGGACTTGCTGAGGCACCGCAAATGCACTCAGTGTGATTGTGTGTATCCAACTGGGGATCTGTCACCAACACTGCTGGGAAACTGCTGGTAAGGAAGCACTTTTATTCAACCTGTTTCTGACTAAAAGAGCCAGTCCCCAAAATATACTAAAAGGTGGATGTCATGGATTGTATTATGTCCCCCCCGAAATGTGTGTATCAAGTTGGTTAGGCCATGATTCCCAGCGTTCTGTAGTTGTCCTCCATTTTGTGGTTGTAATTTTATGTTAAAGAGGATTAGGGTGTGATTGTAACAAAAACATTACTAACAATGTACAAGTACCCAAAGAGAAATTAGATAACTCCTAAAAATCAAACACTTATGCTCATCCAAAGTCTTCACCAGGAGAGTAAACTGATTACCTACAGACTGGGAAACAGTTTGTAGCTATAACATTTCCGATCAGCATCTGAACTCTAAAATCTACATGATATTGCAAAAACTCAATAACAAAAAGACAAATAATCCATTTAAAAAATGGGCAAAGGATAGGAACAGGCACTTCAACGAAGAAGACATTCAGGCAGGTAACAGATACATGAGGAAATGCTCACAATCATTAGCCGTTAGAGAAATGTAAATCAAAACTACAATGAGATACCATCTCACTCCAGCAAGGCTGCCATTAATGCCAAATCACAAAATAATAAATGTTGGAGAGGTTGTAGAGAGACTGGAACACTTACTCACCGCTGGTGGGAATTTAAAATGGTACAGCCACTTTGAAAATCAATCTGGCACTTCCTTAAAAAGCTAGAAATAGAACTACCATAGGATATGGCAACCCCACTCCTTGGAATATATCTTAGAGAAATAAGAGCCTTTATATGAACAGATATATGCACAACGATGTTCATTGCAGCACTGTTTACAATAGCAGAAAGATGGAAGTAACCAAGGTGCCCATCAACAGATGAATGGATAAATAAATTGTGGTACATTCACACGATGGAATACTTCACACAGATCAAGAACAATGATGAATCCGTGAAATATTTCATAGCTTGGAGGAATCTGGAGGGCATTATGCTGAGTGAAATTAGTCAGTTGCAAAAGGACGAATATTGTATGAGACCACTATTATAAGAACTCAAGAAATAGTTTAAACAGAGAAGAAAATATTCTTTGATGGTTATGAGGGTGGGGAGAAAGGGAGGGAGAAGGATATTTGCAAATTAGATAGTAGACAAGAACTATTTCAGGTGAAGCGAAAGACAACATACAATAAAGGAGAGGTCAGCATAACTGGACTAAACCAAAAGCAGTTTCCTGAATAAACCAAATGCTCCAAAGGCCAGAGTAGCAGGGGCAGCAGTTGGGGGACCATGTTTTCAGGGGACATCTAGGTCAATTGGCATAATAAAATCTATTAAGAAAACATTCTGCATCCCACTTTGGTGAGTGGCATCTGCAGTCTTAAAAACACTATCAAGCGGCCGTCTAAGATGCATCAATTGGTCTCAACCTACCTGGAGCAAAGGAGAATGAAGAACACCAAAGATACAAGGTAATTATGAGTCCAAAAGACAGAAATGGCCACGTAAATCCAAGACTACATCAGCCTGAGACCAGAAGAACTAGATGGTGCCCGTCTACAACCGAAGACTGCCCCGACAGGGAATGAAACAGAGCATCCCTGACGGAGCACGAGAACAGTGAGATGCAGACCTCAAAGTCTCATAAAAAAATCAGACTTAATGATCTGACTGAGACTAGAGGAACCCTGGAGGTCACGGTCCCCAGACCTTCTGTTGGCCCAAGACTGGAACCATTCCCAAAGCCAACTCTTCAGACAGGGATTGGACTGGATTATAGGATAGAATATGATAGTGGTGAGGAGTGACCTTCTGGTCTCAAGTGGACACATAAGACTATGTGGGCAGCTCCCATTTGGAGGGGAGATGAGAAGGAAGAGAGGGACAGAAAGGGGCTGAATGGACACGGGGAATACAGGGCTGAGAGAAGGAGTGTGCTGTCTCATTAGTGGGAGAGGAACTAGGAGCACATAGCAAGCTGTATACAAATTTTTGTATGAGAGATTGACTTGATTTGTAAAGTTTCACTTAAAGCACACACACACAAAAGATGCAAAGAATACACAGAGTCACAGTACCAAAAGAAATGGTCGACTCTCAGTCACTTCATGAGGTGCCATATGATGAAGAACTGGTAGTAGTGAAGCAAGAAGTCCAAGCTACACTGAAGGCACTGGCGAAAAACAAGGCTCCAGGAGCTGACAGAATACCCACTGAGTTGTTTCAACTAACAGATGCAGCCCTGTACATGCCTACTCCACTATGCAAAGAAATTTGGAAGCTAGGTACCTGGCCAACAGACTGCAAGAGATGCATGTTTGTGTCCATTCCAAAGAAAAGCGATCCAACAGATTGTGGAAGTTATCAAATGTAAGTCATAGTATTAGTAAATATGGTAAACAAACAGACAAACTATCTACTCCACAGTGAATATGACATTCTATCCCCAGGAGATCTATTGAGTTTATGATGTTGTTGTTAGGTGCTGTTGGGTCAGTTCCAACTCATAGAGACCCTGTGTACAACAGAACGGAACAGTGCCCAGCCCTGGGTCTTTCTCATTGCTGTGTCTGAGCCCACTGGTGCAGCCACTGTCTCAATCTGTCTCTTTGAGGATCTTTGTCTTTTTCACTGACCCTCTACTTTACCAAGCACGATGTCTTTTTCCAGGGACTGATTCCTCCTGATAATATGTCCAGAGGACGTGAGACCAAGTCTTGCCACCCACTTTTCTAAGGAGCATTCTGGCTGTACTTCTTCCAAGACAGGTGTGTTCATTCTTCTAGCAGTCCTTGGTATATTCATTATTCTTCACCAACAACATAATTCAAGTTTCAGTTCTTTTGTCTCCCTTATTCATTGTCCAGCTTTAGCTGCACATGAGGCGACTGAAAATATCATGGCTTGGTTCAGGCACACCTTAGTCCTCAAAGTGACATCTTCGATTTTTAACACTTTGAGGTCTTTTGTAGCAGATTTGCCCAATAAAATATGTCATTTGATTTCTCGAAGTGTGCTTCCATGGGTGTTGATTGTGGATCCAAGTAAAATGAAATCCTTGGCTACTTCAGTATTTTCTCTCTTTATTGTGATTTTTTTATTGTTCCAGTTGTGAGGATTTTTGTTTTCTTTATGTTGAAGTGTAATCCATACTGAAGGCTGAAGTCTTTGATCCTCATCAGTAAGTGCTTCAAGTCCTCTTCACTTTCAGTAAGCAAGGTTGTGTCATCTGCATGTCTAGGCTGTTAATGAGTCTTCCTCCAATCCTCGTGCCCCTTCTTCTTCATATGATCCAGCTTCTTGGACTGTATGGATTATATGTTTTTTTAAAGACACTGAGTTTTTGGTAATTTACTATGGCAGCCCTAGAAAATGAATACAGAGCCCTTCACCAAGGACAAGTCAAGTTAGCACCAAAAATGCTCCTGTAAGGGTAGCCACGTAACATGAGACATGGCAGTTTTAAAAAGTATGAAGTAAAACTTTCAGCTTTGACAAAGAAAGGGCTCCTCTAAGTCCAAGTTCTAAGTCCATTGCTGTTGGGTCAATTCTATCTCATAGCGACCCTAAAGGACAGAGTAGAATTGACCCATAGGGTTTCCAAGGAGTGGCTGGTAGATTCGAACTGCTTGAATAAGTATTGTGAAAAAATACAACCCTGACACACAACTTTTCTGAGCTTAGTATTAAAACAAAACAAAACAAAAAAAGTCGCTATTGAGTGGATTCTCACTCATAGGGACCCTATAGGACAGAGTAGAGCTTCCCCACAGGGTTTCCAAGGAGCGACTGGTAGATTCAAACTGCAGACCTTTTGGTAGCAGCCAAATGCATAACCACTGCACCACCAGTGGCTTTCAAATCAGCTATAGGCTGATGATCTTCAAATTCTTAGAACCCAGAAAACTACTCTACCTCAGAGTGGTATCCACAGCTGGGAACTGTTCTCCACACTTGGATGACCTCAGACATCCAAATCTAACATGTACAGAAAAAAATCTTTTGGTCATTTTCTCAAGCTTGTTCCTCCGTGGTTTTCCACATGGTAGAGAATGGCTCTGGTGACCATGCGCTCATGGTAGCCTGAATTCTAGAAGTCACCTTTGATTCTCCATTCCCCTCATCCCATACGTCTGATTGACCAGCAATTCTTGGCAGCTCAAGCTCCAAAGTACACCTCAAGCCTGCCCACTGTTCCCACCTGCACAACCACCATCACTGCTCACCCTGACCACTGCAGAAGCATCCTGACCGGTCCTCTGTATTTGCTGTCTTCAAGTTCTCCTGGGCTACAGTTAATTCCTGGGACACATTCTTTCTGAAGACCATTGAACAATAGAAGGAGAAGGGCATTTAGTTGTATGCTACCTCCTCCGCTTGAGCTGCATGCCCCTCAGAAATCACTTTTCAGTGTGCAGTCTATAATGTCTCTATCCCAATTTCCTGTCTTTGGCTGCACTGCTTTGATAGCGTGCATGCATGTGCGCTTCAGGGGTCATGTAGGCAGATGCTTGGAGGAATTTTTCTTAGTACAATCATGGTTGTGTGCCATCAAGAGATTCTGACTCATATCAACCCTGTATGACAACTTAGAACTGCCTCACAAGGTTTCCTAGGTTGCAGTCTTTATGGCGCAGCCCTGGTGGCACCATGGTTAAGAGCTCGGCTGCTAACCAAAGGGTGGACAGTTCGAATCCGCCAGTTGGTTATTTGCAGAAAGACATGGCAGTCTGCTTCTGTAAAGACTTATAGTCTTAGAAACCCTATGGGGCAGTTCTACTCTGCCCTATAGGGTCACTATGAGTCGGAATTGATTCAACAGCAACTGGTTCGGATTTTGTTTGGTTAGAATCTTTACGGGAGCCCATCTCCAGATCTTTTCAACCCCTGAGCTGGTGGGTTCCAACGGCCCACCTTTCAGTTAGCCAAGCACTTAACCGTTGCACCTCCAATACTTAACTCTGCACGCGAGAGGGCCCTCTCCTGACGTCTCCCGTCTCCTCACCCCGCACACCTTGGCGTTGTCCTTGCTTCTAGACCCCACCCTCCCCTCTGGAGGCCCAACCCCCCCACGCCCGCCCCACACCCGGGCCGCTGGGCGGGGCCGGCAGCCATGTTCCACGCCGTCCAGCCAGTTACTCCCGGAAGCGCCCGGACGGGCGGTGAGGGGTCCGGGCCGGATGGCGCGCCTTAGAGCGGACGGTGTTCGTGCTGCTTTCCGTGCCGTGGTTTCTGAAAGGTAGGAAACTCCGGCAGCTGGGTGGAGGGACCCGCTCCCAGACTGAACAAGCCCGGCCCCTCGAAGGTGTGGAGTGAAGGCGCCAGGAGGGCGGTTCGCAGTCCCAGCATCCCGTGGGCTCCAGAGGTTGGGGAGTCCGGACGTTGGGTTAGCAGCTGGCATCGCCCCCTCCGGCGTACCCCGTCCCAGTGATCCCCAGGGGCGGACGCGGTGCGGGGCCGGGCGGACGCAGCCACTGTAAGGGCTGCGAGAGGGAGCCTCTGGCCCGGGAGACGCAGCTGGTCTGCGAAATTTGCATCCCCATGGATTTGCGGGGGGGTGGGGGGGGGTCCAGCCGCGGGATCCAGCTGCGGAGTGCCCTCGGGCCTGGGGGCTTGAAGGGCTTGGGGAGAAAGGCCGTGTCCAGGGCTGCGCCAAGGTCCCTCCTCTGCCCGGGGCGGGTTTGTGGGCCAAGCTGGGTGATGGGCTCCTGCCCCCCCGCCCCCCACCTGCTCCCTCTGCCAGGGGGGGAAACCAAGGCCCAGAGTTCGCCCGGGGGGGTAAGACTCCAGACTGAGGACGGGGCACTCGCCCCCGTTCGTCGTCCCACCCCCACCAGACTCCGTAGGGTGCCAGGGGCGGGGAGAGAGCGATCCCCCGCCCAAGGCCCCGCTGCCCCTTACTGTTTTGGGCGCTGTGCCTGGGAGGGTGAGGCACCCCGCGCCCGCGCCCGCGCCCGGCTGGTCTACTCTCAGGGCTGGGGCGTCGGCGCGGCCCCGGCCCCACCTGGAAAGGAAGGGGTCCTGGGAATCTGTGGAGCAGCGCGGGGACCCTACTCCTTGTGGAAGCAGCAGTGATTCAGTGTGTGTTAACAGTGTGGATGCCAGGTCCCGCTCCCCCTCTGGGTGGCGGGGGTGGGGGTAGCAGGAAGGGGTCCTGAGCGCCCATGTTGTTTGTTAACTTAAACGTTTGTGCGGCGCTGTGTAGCAGTCGCTGTGGACGCGGTCTCTGGTGCTGAGGGGATTTGAGGGTTCCTCAAACTGGTGGGATTTGGAGCCTCTACCCTGGTGGCAGTGGGTTCAGTGGGTTACCCTGGTGGCGTAGTGGTTAAGTGCTAAGGCTGCTAGCCAAACGGTTGGCAGTTTGAATCCACCAGGCGCTCCTTGGAAACTCTGTGGGGCAGTTCTACTCTGTCCTATACGGTCGCTATGAGTCAGAATTGACTCGATGGCAACAGGTGTGGTTTTTTTTTTAGGTTGGAGATTAGGTGTCTCTCGGGCTGACATTTGAAGGTCTGGAGCTGACGGTTTATGAGGGTTTGTAAGGGTTTTAAGCGCTCCGGCCATGGGCACCAACCCGATCTTCCAGCCCCTGCGGACGGACCGCCCCCCCCCGGGGGGGGATTGGCTGCTCTGGGACCCTGAGCCTAGAGGACGGTGAGAAGCTGACAAACGTGAGTGATGCCCTGCAGGCTCCAGTCGGCGGGGCAGCCCTGCTCACACGGTGTCAATACGGGCAGTCGGCTTCGTGCTTGGGGGGTGGTTTCCAAATGTTTCCTCGTGCCCCCCCCCCGTGCGGGGCGACAACTCTTCCCTGGGCGGGGACCTAGTAGAGGCCTGCAGGGCATCAGGGTGTGGAGGGGCAGAGCTTGGGCGGGGAGGGCGCGGCCCTGCAGGTTCCTGTACATGACCACGGCAGGGGGGTGCGGGTCGTGAAGGCTGGGCCTGGTCGAGGACCCACTAGGTCTCGCAGAAGGAGTAGGTTAGGATAATCATAGCATTAATGGGAGTATTGAGAGAGCGCCCTGGGGCGTTGGGTCCCTCGGGAAGAAAAGCTTCTGCTGTCGCCACTGGAGCGGTACCCAGGTCGTCCCGGCTTAGGTCCAGGAGGTTCCCATGCTCGGAGGGTCTGGTGGGCAGAACAGAACCGGCGGTGCGCACGCCCTCTCGCGGCCTTGCGCCGAATCGCTGAGGTTCAGTGTCAGGTGATTCTAAGCCATGGTTTTGGAACTCAATAGTGAAGCAGAGCAAATAAATGATGCAGTGCCTTGATGGGACCGGTGGAGACAACAAGAAGCAAAGCACAGCTGAAACTTCAAAATTCCACTGAGTGTTAGTAGGATTTGGAGGGAGGAAATAGACGGAGAGTCGAGAGGCCCAGAGATGCAGAAGGGTTAGAGGGTTAGGGGTTAGGGTTTGGTGTTAGGGGTTCAGGTTGGGGGGTTAGAGGTTTGGGAGTTAGGTTTAGGGGTATAGGTTTTAGGTGGCTGGGGGTTGGGGTTAGGGCTGGGGTTACTAGGCTAGGGCACAAGTGGTTTAGGGTTATGGTTAGGGTTAGAGTGAGGCTGAGGTTGATTCCCAGTCTTGTGTACCGTCTCCTCCTTCACCAGAGTTACCACATATCTGTCATTTGGTTGGAAACCCTGATGGCATAGTGGTTAAGACCCACCGGTGCTAACCAAAGGTCTGCAGTTCGAATCCACCAAGCGCTCCTTGGAAACTCTATGGGGCAGTTCTAATCTGTCCTATAGGGTCTCTATGAGCTGGAATCGACTCGACGGCGGTGGATTTGTTTTTTTTGGTTATTGTTTAGTTAGCTTTTCTCTACCCACTCTCCGTCTGCCTGGTGAACATCAAGGATTGTTTCTGTGTGTAAATGTTTTCATGAGTTTTTATGATAGTGGTCTCTTAGTGTATATGTCGTTTTGTGATTGACTTAGTCAGCATGATGCGCTCCAGATTCATCCATGGTGTGAGGTGTTTCGGAGATTCATCATTGGTTTTTATTGTCGTGTAGTGTTCCACTGTGTGTATGTACCGTAGTTTGTTTATCCATTCCTCTGTGGACGAGCACTTAGGTTGTTTCCATCTTTTTGCTACTGTGAATAATGTCACAGTGAACACGGGTGTGCATATGTCTATTCCTGTGACTGCTCATGGAAACCCTGGTGGCTAGTGGTTAAGTGCTACGGCTGCTAACAAAAAGGGTTAGGGTTTGAGGTTCGGGATGTTAGGGTTAGGGTTGTTAGAGTTCTGGTTGTTAGGGTTAGGGTTTTGGGGTTAGGGATGTTAGGGTTAGGGTTGTTAGGGTTTGGGTTAGGGTTTTTCGGTTGGGGTTAGGTGTTAGGGTTAGGTTTAGGGTTTGAGGTTAGAGTTTGGATTTACAGGTTAGGTGTTAGGGGTTGCAGTTTGGGGTTTACAGTTTTGGGGGTTTAGGGTTTTGGGGTTTAGTCATTAGGGTTTGGGTTAGGTTTTAGGGGTCAGGATTTAGGTTTAGGGTTGGCGTTGGTGTTGGGTTTGTTTGGGATATGTGGTTTGGGGTAAGAGGGTGGGTGTTAGAGGTTTGGGGGTTAGAGATTGAGGGAGTTAGAGGGTGAGGGGTTAGAGGGTGAGGGGGTTAGAGGTTGAGAAGATTATAGAGTGAGGGAGTGAGAAGGTGAGGGTGTGAGGGGGTGAAGGTTAGGGTTTAGGGTTAGAGGGTTTAGGCTTAGGGTTCAGAGGCTTAGGGTTAGGGGGTTAGGGTTTCAGGGTTCAGAGGTTGGGGTTGGTGTTGTGGTTAGGGTTAGAGAGTTAGGGTTAGAGGGTTAGGGTTGGAGGTTTAGGGTTAGAAGATTAGGGGTATGGTTTAGAGGTTTAGGGTTAGGGGTTAGGGCTAGGGTTTAGGGGTTCAGGTTTAGGGGTGTGGGATGGGTCTGGGGTAAGGTTTTAGGGTTTAGGGTTAGAGGGTTATGTTTAGGGCTTAAGGCTTAGAGTTTAGGGTTTTAGGACTTAGGGTTTAGGGCTTAGGGCTTAGAGCCTAGGGTTTAGGACTTAAGGTTTAGGGTTTAAGGCTTAGAGTGAGGGTTAGGGCTGGGGGCTGGGGTTAGGGTTTAGGGTTTAGTGTTAGGGTATTAGGGTTAGAGGGTCAGATGGTTTAGCGTTTAAGTTTAGGGTTTAGGGGTTGGGGTTAAGGGTGTTAGTGTTTAGGGTTTTGGCATTTAGGGTGTTAGGGTTGAATGTGTTAGGGCTAAGGGTGTTAGGGTTTTGTGTGTTAGGGTTTTAAGTGTTAGGGTTTACAGTTTAGGGTTAGGCTTAGACTCATTCTTAGGTTTAGGGCTAGGGATTTGAGGTTTAGGGTTTGGCGTTGGGTTTGGGGGTTGGGGTTAGGTTTAGGGCTAGGATTAGAGGGCTAGGGTTAGAGGGTTAGAGTTAGAGGGTTAGGGTTTCAGGTTAGCGTTAGAGGGTTAGGGTTCGAGTGTTAGGGTTAGGGTTAGGGTCGTTAAGGTTAGGGTGGTTAGGGGTTAGGTGTTAGGGTTTAGGGTTTAGGGTATAGGGGTTAGAGTTTGGGTTAGGGTTAGAGTTTAGGGCCTTGGGGGTCTTAGGGGCTTAGGGTCTTAGGGGCTTTGGGACTTAGGGCTTAGGGGCTAGAGTTAGAGGGCTAAGGCTAGAGGGCCAGGGTTATGGTTTGATTCCTGGTTGGCAATTTTTTTCCTTCAATATTTTGTATAAGTCATCCCATTGCCTTCTTGCCTCCATGATTTCTGCTGAGTAGTCCAAGTTTATTATTATTTACTCTCCTTTTTTGGTGACTTCCTTTATCCCTAGCCTCTCTTAAAATTCTCTTTATGTTTGATTTTGGCAAGTTTGATTATTATATGTCTCAGTCACTTTCTTTTGAGATCACCTTATGTGGAATTTGATGAGCATCTTTCATGATATCAGGGAAGTTTTCTGCCAACAAATCTTCAACAGTTCCCTGTGTATTTTCTGTTAGCCCTCCCTGTTCTGGTACTGCAATCACTCATAGTTATTTCTCTTGATAAAGTCCCACATGATTCTTTGGATTTCTTCATTTAAAATTCTTTTATCTGGTTTCTTTTCAAATATATTGGTCCCAAGAGTTTTATCTTCTATCTCAGTAATTCTGCCTTCCAGTTCTTCAGTTGTGCTCTTCTTACTTTCTATCGAGTTTTCTAACTCTGTAATTTTATTGTTAATCTTCTGAATTTCTGATTGCAGTCTCTCTATGGTTTCTTGCAGCTTATTAAATTTTTAATTATGTGCTTGAGTAACCTTTTTAATTTCTTCAGCTGCTTTATCTTTGTGTTCCTTGGCTTGTTCTGTATTTTGCCTCATTTCCTTCCTGATATCTTTGAGAGTTCTGTATATTAATCTTTTGTATTCTGTATCCGGTAATTCCAGGATTACACCTTCATCGAGAAGATTCCTTGAGTCTTAGTTCTGAGAGCTTGTTGAAGCAATCATGGGTCAGCTTCTTTTTTTTTTATTTTAATAATTTTTATTGTGTTTCAAGTGAAAGTTTACAAATCAAGCCAGTCTCTCACATAAAAACTTATACACAACTTGTTACATATTCCCAATTACTTTCCCCCCAATGGGACAGCCCACTCCCTCCTTCCACTCTTTCTTTCCGTGACCATTTTGCCAGTTTCTAAGCCCCTCTACCCACCCATCTCCCTTCCAGGCAGGAGATGCCAACATAGTCTCAAGTGTCCACCCAAACCAAGTAGCTCACGCCTCACCAGCATCCCTCTCCAACCCATTGTCTAGTCCAACCCATGTCTGATGAACTGGCTTTGGGGATGGTTCCCGTAGTGGGTAAACGGAAGGTGTGGGGGCCATGATCACTGGGGTCCTTCCAGTCTCAGTCAGACCATTAAGTCTGGTCTTTTTATGAGAATTTGGGGTCTGCATCCCACTGTTCTGCTCCCTCAAGGGATCTCTGTTATGTTCCCCGTCAGGGCAGTCATTGGTTGTGGCCCGGCACTGTCTAGTTCTTCTGATCTCAGGATGATGTAGTCTCTAGTTCATGTAGTCCTTTCTGTCTCTTGGGCTCGTTATTATCTTATGTTCTTGGCGTTCTCCATTCTCCCTTGATCCAGGTGGGTTGAGAATCATTGATGCATCTGAGATGGCTGCTTGCTAGCATTTAAGATCCCAGATGCCACTCTTCAAAGTGGGATGTGGAATGTTTTCTTAATAGATTTTATTATGCCAGTTGACTTAGATGTCCCCTAAAACCATGGTCCCCAAACCCCTGCCCCTGCTTTGCTGACCTTCGAAGCATTCAGTTTATTCAGGAAACTTCTTTGCTTTGGTTTAGTCCAGTTGTGCTGACCTCCACTGTGTTGAGTGTTGTTCTTCCATTCACCGAAAGTAGTTCTTGTCTATCTCTTTAGTAAATACCCCTCTCCTACCCTCCCTGCCTCCCCCCCTCATAACAACAAAGGAATATGTTCTTCTCAGTTTAAACTATTTCTCAAGATCTTATAATAGTGGTCTTATACAATATTTGACCTTTTGCTACTAATTTCACTCAGCATAATGCCTTCCAGGTTTCTCCATGTTATGAAGTGTTTCACAGATTCGTCACTGTTCTTTGTTGATGTGCAGTGTTCCATTGTGTGAATATACCATAATTTATTTATCCATTCATCCATTGATGGGCACCTTGGTTGGTTCCATCTTTTTGCTATTGTAAACAGTGCTGCAGTAAACGTGGAAGTGCATATATCTATTTGTGTAAAGGCTCTTATTTCTCTAGGATATATTCCGAGGAGTGGGATTGCTGGGTTGTATGGTAGTTCTATTTCTAGCTTTTTAAGGAAGCACCAAATTGATTTCCAAGGTGATTGTATACCATTTTACATTCCCACCAGCAGAGTATAAGTGTTCCAGTCTCTCCACAGCCTCTCCAACATTTATTTGTTTTGTGTGTTTTGGATTAATGCCAGCCTTGTTGGAGTGAGATGGAATCTCATTGTAGTTTTGATTTGCATTTCTCTAATGGCTAATGATCGAGAGCATTTCCTTATGTATCTGTTAGCTGCCTGAATGTCTTCTTTAGTGAAGTGTCTGTTCATATCCTTTGCCCATTTTTTAATTGGGGTGTTTGTCTTTTTGTGGTTGAGTTTTAGCAGAGTCATGTAGGTTTTAGAGATCAGGCACCGGGTGGAGATGTCTTAGCTGAAAACTTTTTCCCAGTCTGTAGGTGGTCTTTTTATTCTTTTGGTGAAGTCTTTAGATGAGCATAGGTGTTTGATTTTTAGGAGCTCCCAGTTATCTGGTTTCTCTTCATCATTTTTGGTAATGTTTTGTATTCTGTTTATGCCATGTATTAGGTCTCCTAATGTCCCTATTTTTTCTTCCATGATCTTTATCGTTTTAGATTTTATGTTTAGGTCTTTGATCCATTTGGAGTTAGTTTTTGTGCATGGTGTGTGGTAGGGGTCCTGTTTCATTTTTTGGAGGTGGCTATACAGTTACGCCAGCACCTTTTGTTAAAAAGACTATCTTCTCCCCAGTTAACTGACACTGGGCCTTTGGCAAATATCAGCTGCTCATATGTGGATGGATTTATATCTGGATTCTCAATATTGTTCCATTGGTCTGTGTGTCTGTTGCTGTACCAGTACCAGGCTGTTTTGACTACTGTGACAGTATAATTTGTTCTAATATCAGGCAGAGTGAGTCCTCCCACTTTGTTCTTTTTTAGTAATGCTTTACTTCTCCGCGACTTCTTTCCCTTCCATATGAAGTTGGTGATTTGTTTCTCCATCTGTTTAAAAAATGTCATTGGAATTTGGATCGGAAGTGCATTGTATCTATAGATGGCTTTTGATAGAATGGACAATTTTATAATGTTGTCTTCCTATCCACGAGCAAGATATGTTTTTCCAATTACGTAGGTCCCTTTTGTTCTTTTTGCAGTAGTACCTTGTAGTTTTCTTGGTATAGCTCTTTTACATTTTTGGTAAGGTTTATTCCTAAGTATTTTATCTTCTTGGGGGCTGCTGTGAATGGTATTCATTTGATGATTTCCTCTTCAATGTTCTTTTTGTTGATACAGAGGAATCCAACTCATTTTGTGTGTTTGTATTGTAATCTGAAACCTTGCTGAACCCTTCTATTAGTTTTCTTGAGGATTCCTCAGGGTTTTCTGTGTATAAGATAATGTCTTTGGAAATAGAGATAATTTTATTTCTTCCTTACCAATCTGGATGCCCTTTATTTCTTTGTCTAGCCCAGTTGCTCTGGCTAGGACCTCTAGCACAAAGCTGAATAAGAGCAGTGATAAAGGGGATCCTTGTCTGTTTCCCGTTCTCAAGGGAAATGCTTTCAGGCTCTCTCCATTTAGGATGATGCTGGGTATTGGCTTTGTATCAATACCCTTTATTATGTTGAGGAATTTTCCTTCTATTCCTATTTTGCTGAGAGTTTTTATCATGAGTGGGTGTTGGACTTTGTCAAATGCCTTTTCTGTATCAATTGATAAAATTATGTGGTTCTTGTCCTTTTTTTATGTGGTGGATTACATTAATTGTTTTTCTAATATTGAAGCAACCTTGCATACCTGGTATAAATCCTACTTGGTTATGGTGGATTATTTTTTTGATATGTTGTTGAATTCTACTGGCTCGAATTTTGTTGAGGATTTTTGCATCTATGTTCATGAGGGATATAGGTCTGTAATTTTCTTTTTTTGTGTTGTCTTTAGCTGGTTTTGGTATCAGGGTTATGCTGGCTTCATAGAAGGAGTTAGGTAGTATTCCGTCCTTTTCTATGCTTTGAAATACCTTCAGTAGTAGTGGTAAGTCTTCCCTGAAGGTTTGGTAGAACTTTGCAGTGAAGCCATCAGGGCCAGGGCTTTTTTTTTGTTGGGAGTGTTTTGATTCCCTTTTCAATCTCTTTTTTTGTTATGGGTCTATTTAGTTGTTCTACTTCAGTTTGTGTTAGTTTAGGTAGGTAGTGTATTTCTAGGAATTCATCCATTTTTTCTAGGTTTTCAAATTTGTTAGAATACAATTTTTTGTAGTAATCTGATATGATTGTTTTAATTTCAGTTGGATCTGTTGTGATATGGCCCATCCCATTTCTTATTCGGATTATTGGTTTCTTTTCCTGTATTTCTTTAGTCAGTCTGGCCAATGGTTTATCAATTTTGTTAATTTTTTCCAAGAAGCAGTTTTTGGCCTTGTTAACTCTTTCAATTGTTTTTCTACTCTCTAATTCATTTAATTTTGCTGTACTTTTTATTTTTTGCTTTCTTTTGGTGCCTGACAGTTCCTTTTGTTGCTCTCTTTCTGTTTGTTCAAGTTGTAGGGACAGTTCTTTCATTTTGGCTCTTCTTTAATATGTGTGCCTTTATTGATATAAATTGACCTCTGAGCACTGCTTTCACCATGTCCCAAAGGTTTTCATAGGAAGTGTTTTCAGTCTTTTTGAATTCTGTGAATTTCTTTATTCCCTCCTTAAGGTCTTCCATAACCCAGTCTTTTTTGAGCAGGGTATTGTGCAGTTTCCAAGCATTTGATTTCTTTTCCCTAGTTTTTCTGTTATTGATTTTTACTTTTATGGTCTTTCGTTCAGAGAAGATGTTTTGTAATATTTCAGTGTTTTGGGTTCTGTAAAGGCTTGGTTTATGACCTAATATGTGATCTATTCTAGAGAATGTTTCATGTGCACTAGAAAAGAAATTATAGTTTGCAGCTGTTGTGTGGAGTGTTCTGTATAAGTCTATGAAGTGAAGTTGTTTAATTGTAGCACTTAGATCTTCCGTGTCTCTATTGAGCTTCTTACTGCATTTCCTATCCTTCACCGAGAGTGTTGTGTTGAAGTCTCCTGCTATAATTGTGGAGGTGTCTATCTCACTTTTTAATTCTGTTAACATTTGTTTTATGAATGTTGCGGCCCTATCATTGGGTGCATAAATATTTAATACGGTTATATGTACCTGGTAAATTGTCCCTTTAATCATTATGTAGTGTCCTTCTTTATCCTTTGTGGTGGATTTAACTTTAAATCCTATTTTGTTGGAAATTAATATTGCCTCTCCTGCTCTTTTTTGATTGTTGTTTGCTTGATATATTTTTATCCATCCTTTCAGTTTTGGTTTATTTGTGTCTCTTAACTCTAAAGCGTGTCTCTTTTAGGAAGCATACAGACTGATCGTGTTTTTTTATCCAGTCTGCAACTTTCTGTCTCTTTATTGGTGAATTTAGTCCATTTACATTAAGTGTAATTATAGACAAGTATGAGTTTAGTGCTGTCATTTTGATGCCTGTTTTTGACAATTTCATTTTGCATTTACTTTTTTGTGCTGAGTTTTTCTTTGTAGAATGTGTGTTCCTCCTTTTTATAGTAGTTGAATTTATTTTGGTGAGTCGTTATGTTTATCTTGGTTTTTATTTTGAAGTATGGAATTGTTAGACCTTGTTGTGGTTACCTTAATATTTACCCTGGTTTGAGTAAGTAAAAACCTAAGTTGTTTCGCCCTGTATCGCCTTGGTTTCCTCTCCATATGTAATTTCTAAGCCTCCTGTATTTAGTCCCTCTTTTTTCACTATCGTAATCTTTTACATAATCATATCAATGATTCCCTGTTTTGAGCAATTTTTTAATTAATCTTATTTTGTTTTTGTGATTTCCCTATCTGGGTTGATATCAGGATGTTTTGTTCTGTGACCTTGTGTTGTGTTGGTATCTGATATTATTGATTTTCTGACCAAAGAATTTCCTTCAGTAATTCTTGCAGTTTTGGTTTGGTTTTTGCAAATTCTCTAAGCTTGTGTTCATCTGTAAATATCTTAATTTCACCTTCATGTTTTAGAATTTTGCTGGATATATGATTGTTCGCTGACAGTTTTTCCTCTTTCAGTGCTCTATATATGTTATCCCATTGTCTTCTTGCCTGCATGGTTTCTGCCGAGTAGTGCAAACTTATTGATTCTCCTTTGTAGGTAACTTTTTGTTTATCCTTGGGTGCTTTTGAAATTTCTCTTTATCTTTGGTTTTGGCAGGTTTGATGATATGTCTTGGTGATTTTCTTTTGGGATCTATTTTGTATGAGGTTCGATGAGCATCTTGGGTAGATATCTTTTCATCTTTCACAATGCCAGGGAATTTTTCTGCCATCAGATCTTCCACTGTTCTCTCTGTATTTTCTGTTATCCCTCCCTGTTCTGGAACTCGAATCACACGCAAGTTATTCTTGATAGAGTCCCCCATGATTCTTAGGGTTTCTTCATAGTTTTAAATTCTATTTGATTTTTCTTCAACTATAATTGTGTCAATTGCCTTATCCTCCAGCTCCCCTACTCTGCATTCCAGTTCCTCGATTCTGCTCCTGTGACTTCCTATTGAGTTGTCTGAATCTGTGACTTTATTGTTAATCTTTTGGATTTCTGAATGCTGTCTCTCTATGGATTCTTACAGCTTATTAATTTTTTCACTATGTTGTTGAATAATCTTTTGGATATCTTCAACTGCTTTATCTGCGTATTCCTTGGCTTTTTCTGTAGATTGCCTTATTTCATTTGTGAGGTCATTCCTGATGTCTTCAAACATTCTGTATATAATTTTTTTATATTCTACATTTGGCAATTCTAGGAATGTATCTACATCTGGGAATGATTTTGATTCTTTGATTTGGGGGTTTGTAGAAGGAATCATGGTCTGCTTCTTCATGTGATTTGATGTCTACTGCTGTCTCTGAGCCATCTATAAGATATTGTAATATTTTCTTTTATATTTGCTCACTGAGTCTTATCTTCTTATTTTGTTTTGTTACAATACACCCAGATGGGCTACTAGATTGTGGTATCATGATTGATGTAGCTTTTGAATCACTTACATCCTGTTACCAGCTTGTCTGAGCTGTTACCAGGTATATAAGTGTATGAGTCCATTCACTATTCTTGAATAGAATCAGCTCAGGTGTCCTGATAGCTGGTCACCTAGTGTGTGGTGTAGGCTGTCACCTATTATCTTAGAGGAGTAGTGGTGATGGTTGTATGCACCAGTTTCTATTAGTGGCATGGGGTCACATTTCGAGGAGGGCAGGATGCTGACAGCCTTCCTTCAAGTGTCAGTGAGGTAGGTGTGGCTCTATTCTCTAGAGCACTCTGGTGGGTGGGCTTTGCAGCTGTATCTTAGGCACCCAATGCTTGGGTAGGCGTCACTATTCTCAGACCCCTCTAGCAGGTGGCTAGGTGATGTGGGTGGAGTCTCAGCCCTCAGTTCGCTGGTGCGGATCAGCGAGGGCTCTGTTTAATAGGTAGAGAGGTATCTGACCTCCAAAACTTGCCTTTCCACTGCCGAGCTAAAACAATTATGGTCAGATCTCTATCAGAATTGCCTTTACATTGTAATAGCCACCTAGTTACCTGTAGGGTGAAATCCAAAGACTATGGGTCTGTTAATGCCTGGATGGAGCTGATTCTGTACTGTTATTTCAGTTTAGGGAAGTCAGGGAAGGATTTTTTCTTTGATTGTTAAATGCTGCTTTTCTCAGGCCAGGAGAATGGGTTAGAAAAGAAAGAAGAAAAAAAATCCAGCAGTGCACTTCACTCTCTGGCACAGAGAATTCCAATGTTAATGAAGCTGCCTGGGGCAGTGAGGGGTGCAATCAGATGTATAGAAGAGAGTAGCCTGGCAAAATATAGAAAGTTACTTATGTTGTTTGGTGAGAACTGTTTTTTCTGAGATTCCAGAGCATTGTGTCGCTCGTGTGTGCTGGCTGGATCCCTGCTGAGACTGTCCCAGAGGGTTAGGGCTGCATCCATGCTCACACCGTCTCAGGAAGCCGCAATCAGCTCCCCCACACTTAGTCCAAAGCCCAGCACCAGGGTTTCCTTTCTGGGACGCTGCACTCCAGGCTCCAAAACCAGTCGCTGCTTCCCCATGGTTTTTCGTTTCCCTGTCAGCCGCGTCTGTGTGGAGCCTGCGTGTGCTGCCTGGGTCCCCTCTGAGGTTGGTCCTGAGGGTTAGGCCTATATCTGTTCTTCCCTGTCTCAGTAAGCCACAATCAGCCCCACCACTCTGACATGAGGAAACCGCGAGGGCTCAAGGCTGGGGCGTGGGACACTGGCTCTGGAAGCGGTCCCTGCTGCAGCGTGGCTTTTCTCTCCCCCGTCACTCAGGTAAACTCCTTAGTTCTGTGTTTGATGGTCAGGGTTTGTAGATTGTCCTTTATGTAATCAGTTCACTTGTTTTTTCGAGTCTTTGTTTCAAGAGGGATAAGCGGAATCTTCTACCTAGTGAGCCATCTTGGTCCTGCCCCCGTGTCTGCCTCTTTATGTGATTTGATATTGACTGTTGTCTCTGAGCAATCTGTAAGTTATTGTATCAGTTTATTTTATGCTTGCTTTTTGTATCCTAGCTTCTTGCTTTGTTTAGTTTTGGTATTCCCAAATAAGCTGCTTGAGTGCACTAGGTTGATTATTTTCACCTTTGAAGCTCTAATGTACTATCACCAGATGGCTAGCACTGTTACCAGGTATATGAGCCTAGGAGTTCATTTAGTTTTCTTGTATGGATTCAACTCAGGTGCCCAGGTAGTTGGTCATAAAGTGTAAGGTACAGGCTCTGTCCTACAGTCTTAGAGGGGCAGGGGTTATTGGTGTAGGCAGAAGTATCTGGCTGCAGTAGGGGGTCAGAGTCTGATCAAGGCAGGGGTCTGACAGCTGTCCTCTGAGTGTCTGTGAGGAAAGTGTATCCCTGTTCTGTAGAGCACACGGGTGGGTTCTGCAGAAGGGCGATGGGTACCCAATGCTTTTGGTTGTAAGTTCTGGGCAGTACTACTTATCCTTGGAGCCCTGTCACAGGTGGCTAGGTATTGTGGGTGGAGCCACCAGTCCTTAGGCCCCTGATGTGGGTAGGTGAAGACCCTGTTTAATAGGCAAAGCAATGTCAAACATCAAACACCCATCTTTCCACCGTTCAGCTGAAACAGTTGCAGTCTGGCAACAAGGGCCTATTCTCCTGAAATGGGCCCACACAGGTCCATGCTGGGGTGAAAGGTATTCAAAGCCCATGGACTGTTTGTGCCTGAACAAGAGCTGCTTCTGTCCTGAGCTCCCCAGCTTAATTGAGCTGGCAGATTATCTTTCCCCCAGTTGTGAACTTATACCTTCTTCAAGGATGGAAAAATGGCTCAGAGTGGTACCAGGGCCTATCTCAGGCCCAGGGAAGTTGACAGCCACTGAAGCCGGCTTGGGGGCTGGGGGCGTAGTAAAATAAACACAAGTAATTAGCTCTTGCTGAGAGTGCCGTTCTTCTCTTGTTCTGGAGGTGTGAGTAGTCTGTGCAACTTGCTGTCCTTCCCTGAGCTAAGCGCCTCTGGAACGCCACTGCCAGCCCCACTGCAGTCGCTCCAGGGAACGGTGCCTGAGGGTTCCTGGCTGTTCAGGTCCAGTAACTCCTCTCCACTTCTTAATAGTCTCTCCCTCCCCCTGCCGCTGAGTCCGTTTTCTAACTTTACCTTTGATGTTCAGGGCTCCTAGCTTGTCATAAATATAATCGCTTCACTTGTTTTTTCTGGTCTTTTTTGTAAGAGGGATCACTGGTGGCGTCTCAGTACTCAAAACTTCATCATTTCTTCCTTTCACTTTAGCTACTCGACATTCAAGAGCAACGTTCAGAGTCTCTTCCGACATCCGTTTTGGTCTTTTCTTTCTTTCCCGTCTTTTAAAGGATCTCTTGCTTTCCTCATGTGTGATGTCCTTGATGTCATTCCATAACTCGTCTGGTCTTCAGTCGTTAGTGTTCAACACGTAAAATGTGTTCTTGAGGTGGTCTCTAAATACAGGTGAGATATACTCAAGGTCATATTTTGGCCCCTTTTGACTTATTCTAATTTTCTTCAGTTTCAACTTGAACTCCCATATGAACAATTGACAGTCTGTTTCACAGTCGATCCCTGGCCTTGTTCTGACTGATGATATGAGTTTTCCCATCTTCTCTTTCCACAGATGTAGTCAGTTTGATTCCTGTGTATTCCATCTGGTAAAGTCCACGTGTATAGCTGCCGTTTATGTTGGTGAAAAAAAATATTTGCAGTGGATGAGTCACTGGTCTTGCAAAATTCTTTCATGAGATTTCTGGCGTCATTTATTTCAGCGATGCTGTATTTTCCAACTACTTTTCCTTCTTTGTTTCCAACTTTAACATTCTAATGACCAGTAATTATCAATGCATCTTGATTGCATGTTTGATCAATTTCAGGCTGCAGAAGTTGTTTAAAATCTTCAATTTCTTTATCTTTGGCATTAGTGGTTGGTGCATAAATTTGAATAGTCATATAAACTAGTCTTTCTTGTAAGTGTATGGATTTTAGCCTATCAGTGACAACATTGTACTTCAGGCTAGATCTTGAAATGTTCTCTTTGATGATATGTAACGTCATTCTTTTGACTCTGGTGGAATATCCATGTTTGTAAGACTGCTCACAGACTGTTTCACCAGAGAGTTTTCTGGTACTGCAACATCTACCACTAATGTCTGTGATCCCTTTGAATTGGCAAAATAAGAATAGTGCTATAGATTTCTTCCAAATACAGAAAACATAAGTATGAAAATGTTCTTGCTGTTGATTATATTCTTTACCAATCTGTTTGTATGGGATTTTTGGTACTTCACTTGAAAAATGAGTCCAAGGTACTGTGATGTGATTGTTTACTTTGTGTGGCCTTTCTAGCCATGGTCTTATAACATCCACCCTGGTGCTTGGGCAGGACTGTGTGATAGGGTAATTGTGGCTCACCAAGGGGATTGTTTATTTTCCCTTCAAAGAGAACCAGTTCCAGAGCAAAGAGGAGGATTCAACTCCCATCAAGGAAGAACAGCCAAGAGCCGAGCATATATTATGGACCTGAGATCCCTGCACTGAGAAGCTCCTAGAAGCAGGAGACTGAGATAGAGAGAGGAAGCTGTAACCCTGAAGATGGTAAGATGCCATGGCAGGAGAGACCGAGCAACAGGGACCTGGCTATAGGAGATGATGGCCCATGGAGAAGGAAAGCTGAGTGCCTTTGGAGAGAGGCCGGCCCAAGGCCAGGCAGAGGCACGCTGATGAGCACAGGAGGGAAGAGGCTGTCCTGATAGAAGAACTGTATTCTGAGTGTCGTTGAGCCTGAGCTATAACTGTTACTTCCCTAATAAACCCCATAATCGTGAATATGGACTATGAGTTCTGTGTGGCCATTGCAATGAGTTATTGAACCCGGCAGAGAAGTAGGGAGTGCTGTGTGAGGGACAGTTGGTGTCAGGGTTAGTGAAGATGGTGGAGAGAGGATAGTTTTTCACCAATGCCTTCAATGCAGCTTCGATTTCTTCCTTTTATACCATCAGTTCTTGATCTTATGCTACCTATTGAAATGGTTGAAAATTATCCAGTTCTACTGCAGTGGCTGTATTAATATCAGACAAATTATACTTCAGAAAAAGGAGTATTATTGGGAATAAGTAGGGACATAACATAATAAATGTTCAATTCTCCAAAAAGATACAACACTCCTAAATGTGTACGTGTCTAACAACAGCGCTCCAAAATACAAAAACTAATAAATCTGAAAGGGGAAATGGACAAATACGCATTTATAACTGGTATCAGTACTTTTCTATCAATAATTAATAGAGCCCTGCTAGTTGAAGTCCAAAGCATCTGTATGAACCACTCATGGATGTCTATGTGTGTGTGTATGTATGTGTGTGTATGTGTGTATGTATGTATATAGTATAAAGAGAAGTAATACAGAAATAAACATAGATACATGTTGTAGTCCTTGGGAGGTACAAACGGTTAATGCATTCAGCTGCTAACCAAAATGTTGGAGGTTTGAGTCCACCCAGAGGCACTTTGGAAGAAAGGCTTGGTGATCTACTTTTGAAAAATTAGCCATTGAACTGACACACTTGTGTGTCAGTACTACTCTGACACACATGAGGGGAGGGGTCACCATGAGTCAGATCAGCTTAATAGCAATCGAATGATTTTTTTATGCATTCTGCCAATGTTTGTCTTTTAATTGGTATCTTAGGCTGGGTTCTCTAGAGAAACAAAACCAGTGAGGTGTATATATATATATATTTTTATATAAATAGCTTTATATCAAGAAAATGGCTCATGAGGCTGTAGAGGCTGGTAAGTCTCAAGTCCATGGGTCAGCCTGGTGGCTTCTCCTGACTCACATAGATGCAGGGACTGCAGAACTCAAGATCTGCAGGTCATACAACAGGTCTGTGGCTCACAGGCTGCAAAGGCTGACAGATCTCAAGATCGGCAGGTAAGCTGGCAGGCTGCAGCTCACAGACTGCGGAGGCTGGTGAATCCCAAAATTGGAAGGTAAGCTGAGAGTTCAAGTCCCAAAAACTTGAGATCAGATGAAGAGGAGCCAGCTGCAGGATTCAGAGTGAGCAAACCTCAAGAGCCTTGCCAGAAAGTCCACCTATATTGGATGCAGTCCACACCCCCGAGGAAACTCCCTTAGATCTGATTGGCTACTCACAGCAGATCCCATCATGGAGGTAATCACATTATATCACATCTCATCATGGAAATGATTGCATCGTTATACGACTGCTAAACTACATCATAACTGCCAAAGCACTGAGAATCATGGTCCAACAAAGTTGACACACAACTTTAATGATCCCAATTGTGAGTTTAATCTATTTAAATTTAAAATGATTAATGATAAGGAAGGACTTATGTCTTCTACTTTGTAGTAGGTCATATACATATTTTGTTTCTCATTTTCTTCACTACCGTCCACTTTTGTGTTTGATTGATTTTTTTCAAGTGTACAATTTTGATCCTCTCCTTATTTCCTTTCCTTATATTTTTTAACTTCTTAGTGGTGACCATGAGGATTACAATTAATATCTTATGTTTATAACAATCTTCTTTTAATTAATACAAATTTAGCTTCAACAGTATACAACATTCTGCTTTTATTCAGCTCAGTTACCTCCCCTACTTACGTTGCTGTTACAAAAATTGCATCTTTATACATTGTGTGTCCATTAAGAGAGATGTGTATTTTTATGCATTTGTGCTTTAAATCATATATGAAAAAAAGAGAGGCATGATATAAAAATATTACTGACTTTGTTTTATCTAAGTAGTTACCTTTACGGAGTCTTCGTTTCTTTTTATGGCTTCAAGTTACTGTCCAGTGTCCTTCCGTGCCAGCCAGGATGATTCCCTGTAGCATTTCTCATAAGGCAGTTCTGCTGCTAACATACTCCCTCAGGTTTTGTGTATCTGGGCATGTCTTAATTTCACCTTCATTTTTGAAAGATAGTTTTGCTAGATATTGACATCTTGGTTCATAGTTTTGTTTCTGTATTTTTTTTCCAGTACCTTAAATACATCATTCGACTATTTTCTTGTCTCAATGGTTTCTGATGAAAAATCAACAGTTAAACTTGTTGAGACTCTCTTCTTGTACATTAGGGGTCACTTATCTGTTGCTGCTTTCAAGTTTCTGTCTTCGTCTTTTGACATTTTGATTATGTCTGTCTGTGGATATCTATGTATTTACTGTCCTTTGAGTTTATTGAGCTTCTTGGATATCTAGATGACATTTGGGAAACTTCCAGTCATTACGTTTTTAAATATTCTTTCTGTCCTTTCATCTTTCTTTCCTTTCTGGGACTCCTTAATGAGTATATTGGTATGCTTGATGTTGTCCCGCAGGTCCCTTAGGCTCTGTTCATTTTCTTCATTCTTTTTCCTTTATGCTCCTCAGTTAGAACAATTTCAGTTGTGCTTTTTCAAGTTTACATTTTCCTGCTTTCTTGCTCAAATCTACTGTTGAGCTCCACTAATGAAATTTTTATTTCAGCTATTCAACTTTTCAGCTCTATAATTTCTATTTGGTTCTTTTGTATAATATTTCTTTATTAATGTTTTCTACTTGTTCATACATTCTTCTCTTGGTTTCCTTTTTTTGTGTGTGTGTCTATGGTTTGTTTAGCTCTTTGAGGAAATTTAAGACAATTGGTTTAAAATCTTTGTCTAGTATTCCCAATATCTGTGTTTCCTTAGGGATGCTTTCTGTTCATTTCTCTTCTTTCTTTCTTCTTAACAAATGAACCATCCTTTTCTTTTTTCTTTTTATGACTTAGAATAGTGTGTTGCAAACTGGATATCTTAAATATTATAATGTAACTCTGGAAATCAGATTCCCTCCTGTCATTAGGGTTTGCTTTTTTTTTTTTTTGAATTGTTGAGGGCTAGTCATCCATTTGCTTAGTGATGTTTCCAAACTATTTCTGCAAAGATTGTATGTCTTCTCATGTGTGGACACTGAAGTTCTGTTCTGTTATCTCAGCAGTCAGTTCATGACCTGACAGTGCTTTCTTTAAATGCTTGTAGCCAAAAAGAAAAAGTAACATTATCCCAGTCTTTGCAGATTGGCTCTGAACTGGGGCGTTCTTTCAATGCTAAGCAAGAGTGCCTAAAACTCTGCCCTAGCCTTCACTTCCTGTCCCCATGGAGCCCAAAGATCAGCCAGAGGTGCAAGCCTAAAGCTTTGTCAGGATCTTTATGAGCATGTCTTCATCCTTAGGCAAGAACATTGCACTTCAGATTCCTCAGTATATATGGTAGCCCTTCAAAGCCCTTAAACCACCAACCATTGTTCTCTCAGCCCTTTTTCCAAGCTTTTGGATGTCTCTGCTGTTTTCTCTGTCCTTCATCCTTTGACCCTGGAGGTAGGACCAATTCTTTTTAGCTTCGTACTTCTGAGTTTCCATCACATCATACATTTTTTCTTGTGTGCTGTTGAGTCAATTCTGACTCGTAGTGACTATAGGATGGAGTAGAACTTCTCCAAAGGTTTCTAAGGCTGTAATCTTTATGGAAAGGAACGGTCATATCTTTCTCCTGTGGAGTAGTTGGTGGATCAAATCAAAAGGTTTAACAGCTGAGTGCTTAACCACTGCACTACTGGGGCTCCTTTTGACATCATGCATCATAATAGATTTTTAACACACCCCTCAGAAACATAGAAGTCCATAAATTATCAAGGATACAGAAGATTTAACATGTAAAAAAATACCAAATTGATATATGTGTATGTGTGTGTATTATCTAACCATGAAAGAATATACATTCATCTCATGCACATACATAGTGTTTATAAAAATTAACTGTATACTGTGTTATAAAGCAAGTCTCAACAAATTTCCAGAGTCTGCAATAATATAGAGGGTACTATGTAAGTACACCATAATTAAAAAAAAAAAACCATCTTAGAAAATGAAAATACAAAATCTCCATTTTTTTTTTTTATGTAAGTACACCGTAATTAAAAAGAAAAGAAAAAAAACCATCTTAGAAAATGAAAATACAAAATCTCCATGTGCTTGGATATTTTAAAATACTATGAGTCAAAAAAGACATCATAATGAAAATTAGAATATATTTTGAAGTGAACAATTATGAACATAGTGCATATAAAAATTTGTGCAGTACAGACAATATAATATAGGAAACTTATAGCCTTAAAAATATAATTGGAAAGAAGAAATCTTGAAAAATAAGTGAGTTAAACATCCATTCAAAATGTTGGGAAAAAACCAGAAACAAACATTCATAGGAATTTTTGTTTCTATTAATGATTGAATACATGCAACAGACGATCAACAAAGACTAAAGTTGATTCTTAGAAAATGCTAGTAAAATTGTCAAACTTTAGGCAAGAATGATCAAGTGAAAAAGAATGAAGATATAAAAAACGAATATCAGGAATTAGAAAGAAAATGACTACAGATCTTGCAGAACATAAAGATAATGTGAGAATGTTATGAACCGTATTAGCCAATAAATTTGCAAATTTAGGTAAAGTAGGCAAACGTATCATACCATGTAAGTTAATAACAACGATTCAAGAAGAAACAGGAAGCAAAAGTAATTCCACAACTGTTAATAGAATTGAATTAGAGCTCAAACTATTCTCAAAAAGAAAACTTCATATCAGATGGCTTTTCCTGCAAATTCTGCCAAATATTCAAGAAATATTTCACAAATTCTTCAATATAAAATGAAATATATACCCAAACTCATTTTATAAAGCTTGTAGAATGAATATTGATACCAAAACCTGACAAGAGCAGCAGAAGATGGGAAAATTACAGGCCAATGTCACTGATGAACATAGATGCAAAATATAAAAATAAATAGGCAAAACAAATCCAGCAATACTCTAAAGAAGAATATATTATGACCAAGTTGGGTCTATCCCAAGAATTCAAGGTTAGTTTAACATTCGAAAATGAATCAGTATAATTTGCCATATGTACAGGAAAAATAAATGTGATTATATTAATAGGTGTAATAAAATAAGTATTTGATAACCTTCAGCATCCACTCATGTTTTTTAGAAGAACATCTAGCATGCCATGAGACCAGAAGAACCAGAAGGTTCCCGGCTGCTGTCGTTGAACATTTTGATCAAAGAGTCCATAGAAAAGCCCTGATCAAAAGGGGGAAAATGCAGAACAGAATTTCAGATTCTCATGAACCCTAGACTTTTTGGAGCCATTGAGGGTGAATGAACTCCTGAAACTATTGCCGTGAGATAATCTTTAAACATTACACCAAAAGCATTCCCTTGAATCATCTTAAAACCGAAGTATGAAAAAGAAAAAACCAAACTGTTGCTGTTGATTCCAACTCAGAGACTCTGTAAGACAGAATAGCACTGCCTCATAGAGTTTCCAAGGTGCAGGTGGTGGATTCAAACTGCTCTTCTTTTGCTTGGCTACCGTATCACTTAACCACTGTGCCATGAGGGCTCCAGAACATTAGCTTACTTAACTAATAAAAATGGTCTACCTTGAGCATATGCTCTTTTAAGAACTGTCTACATGGCATCAGATTGACAACAGCTACTGAAAAGATTAGATAGGAACCTTAAGGAGCAGTGGATTTATGTTAATGACAGAGGAACAACTCAGAAAAGGAGGGTAAGAATGGTTGCACAACTTCAAGAATGTAGCCAGTGTTATTAAATTGTACAGGTAGAAACTGTTGAGTTGGTGTATGTTTTGCTGCATATATTCTCAACCAGAAAAAATACAGGTAATAATTAACAAAAAATGTCAAGGAGAGCTAAATATTTTGAAAATAAGACAGAGTTGCATGTGAGGGAATGAGTGGGGTGAGCTGTTTTAGATTAATAGTTAGTAAAGGCTTATGGGATCAGGATATTTGAGGAGATAACTGACCTATATCAAAGGAGAGAATAGCTGTATGAAGTTCTGAAGGGAGGAATATTGCCAATAAAGGAAAGAGTTGTTTCTGAGGCCCTTAAATAACCAAGTGTTTTGGCACGTTTGAGGAAGCTCAGGAAATAAGTCATGGCTAGTGTGGAGTGAACCGGGGGAAGACTGTTAGGAAATGAGGTTAGTATGGTGAGCAAGCCCCGCATCATGAAAGACCATGGGAAGGATTTGGGAATTTTTCCTAATTGCCATGAGAAGCCACTGAAATGATGCTGTTATGTAGATTGTAAGAGGGAAGATCGGTGCATGGAGTCCAGTTTTAACCAAGAGATGATGGTGGCTGTAAGGTGGAGGTAGTGAGAAGTGGATAGAGTCAGGATTTATGTTAAGGTAGTGCCAAGAGTCCAGAATATGTCAATGGATTGGATGCAAGATTTGAATAAAGGAGAGAAATCAAGGATGATTTCTAGGTTTTTGTCCTGAACAACCCAGAGGATAGTGAGAACATTTGCTGAGGTAAGGAAGACTGGGAGGTAGATAAGACACTTGGACGAAGAATTTTATTTGAACCACATTAAGTTTGAGATGCCTAGTAGACATTCAAGGGAAGATGTGAGGTCAGCCATTGGTGAAGGAACAGGGCAGAGTATGTAAATGAGGGTATCCTAGGGCTCAGGTGGAATTGACTGCCATGAATTGGCTCAGATAACCTAGACAGTGAGAAGTGATGAGTGATGTCACTTAAACAGGGCATGGAAATCAGTGAAAAAGGTGTGGGAGTGGCAGGGAAGCTAAGGTAGAGAAGTTTCTCTCTCCCTAAACCTGATTAGCTGGATTTGAAGACATCATAAGTTCCTGTATGAGAAATATCCAGCAAATTACCAGTTGATTTAATAAATTGATAACAAAGTCTACCTTTCAGCCAAAGATTGAAAAGCAAACAAACCAATTGCCATCCAGTGAATTCTAACTCTTAGCAACCCTATAGGACTGAGTAGAAGTACCCCATAGGGTTTCTAAGGAGCAGCTGGTGAATTCAAACAGCAGACCTTTTGGTTAGCAGCTGAGCTCTTACCCACTGCACCACCAGGACTCAGACCAAGAATAACACATGTGAGGAACTTACTCCTTAGTTCAATCAAGTATGTAGAAATTGAAATTTGTAATTTTGGAGATTCCCCTCTTTTTTTTTCGAAATGGGGGGCATTGAGATGGAGGATTTTCCTATGCCCACCATCCTAAGGGATTTAATTAACCCATAGTTGAGACATTGTAAACATCTGAAGAAATTATTACCTTTGAGAAATTTGAGGGTGAGTAGGCATATCACCTGGCACCTCTTAAACTCCTTTTAAAAACCTGACTTGAAGACTCACCTGCCTTTTTGAATAAGTGCCAGCTTGAATAGGCAGGGTTCAGGGAATTGCCAACCAAAGGTATGGTTTCTCCAGAGGCCTCCAAGGGGTGTAAAAGAAGAGCGGAGCCAGACCCCGTGCTTGGGACACACCCTTGGTATGAAATAATTTGAGTGTGTGTGTGGTGAGGGGAGCACTGGGTGTGGGAGAGTGGGGTGGGTGGGTAATAGGGAAATGCCTGGTTTTTGTTTTTTTTTAAGAAACACTTTTTTACTTTTTTTTTTTTTTTTTAATTACAACGAACAGTTCAGTGGAGACACATTCCTTATGTGCAGGGGCTAGTGGAAGTGCTGATAGCTGAGAATGTAGCCTGCTCCCCAAGTGCGAGTTGGCATTTTGGAGAGAAAACTTGATGTTTGGAGCACTGACTGGCCCTGCCTTTTCTAAATAATTAAGGGTGGTGGGGTGGTGGTAAGAGAAAGAGGATGGTCTATGAACACTGACCCTGGAAAATTAACCCGAGTGTGTGGGTTGTGGATAGCAGGAAAAGAACATCACCCGCAAATGACAGCAGTGCCTTTATTTATTTATTTATGCTTCTTTTTAGTTCTGAGTTGTTTTTAAGCCAGAAATTAATGGGGCCACCATGAGTTTTCAGAGAATGAGTTTTACAAAAATCTAAGTGTTTTAAATATTGCCAGGATTTACTTATATATGCTGTATATGAGAAAAGTCCTTCCAGTTATAGGGAGGAGAAAGAAAGTATATTCAGGAATTAAATTTTCACAGTTCTCTGAATTCTTATATTTCTCCTGTTGTCCATTTTTCTTTTTTTGTCCTTCATCCACCCCTTCCACCTTGACCCACTGTCTTCATCATCTAGTGCTGCCATAACAGAAATACCATGAGTGGATGGGTTTAACCAAGAGAAATTTAATACCTCACATTGAAGTAGGCTAATAGTCCACATTCAAGGCATCAGCTCTAAGGGAAAGCTTTCTCTCTCTTTCGGCTCTGGAAGAAGGTCCTTGTCCTTAGCCTTCCCATGGTCAAGGAGCTTCTCAGGTGCAGGGACCTTGGGTCCAGAGGACATGCTCTGCTCCTAGTGCTGCTTTCTTGATAGTCTGAGGCCCCCAACTCTCTGCTTGCTTCCCTTTGGTTTTATCTCTGGAGAGATAAAAGGTGGTGCAGGCCACACCCCAGGGAAAGGTGACCTGAGTGAGGGTGGTGTTACAATCAATCCCACCCTAATCCTCTTAAAGTAAAATTACAATCACAAAATGGAGGACAACTACACAATAGTGGGAATCATGGCCTAACCAAGTTGAGACACACATTTTTTAGGGTCATAATTCAATCCATGACACCCACCAAACCAAACTTGTCACCATCAAGTTGATTCCAACTCATAGAGACCCTAGTTGATTCGAACTCATAGAGACCCTATAGCATAAAAAAAAAAAAACTATTCCATAGAGTTTCCAAGGACTAGTTGGTGGATTCGAACTGCTGACCTTTTGGTTAGCAGCTGAGCTCTTAACCACTATGCCACCAGAGCTCCTCTTGATCCACAGTCCACCCTAATTCACCACTGTGTTAGAAACTAAGGTTTTGCTACTCTGAAATAAGAACCTTTTACTATACTTTTGTGTTCGTGGTTGCTTTTGGTACGTCTTTAAGCACTGAACAGTTACCTCATACCCGTTAAAAACCCATTGCCACTGAGTCTATTCCAACTCATAGCGGCCCTATAGGGCAGAGCAGAACTGTGCCATAGACTTTCCAAGGAGCGCCTGGTGGATTTGAACTGATGACCTTTTGGTTAGCAGCCGTAGCTCTTAAACAGTACACCACCAGCGTGGGAGGGGTTTAATTGATAACATGATGTCTGGGCTCCAAGGGAGATGGAATGGATGTGCAGGAGAAGGGCATGCAGAGTCTGCCTGTATAGTCCCCAGAACTCTGTTCAAGATCATAACACACCTCAGTAATCACTTGAATCTAAACATACAACTTTAACAGTTGATGTAAATGACTTTACACATGAATTTTGGAACTCAACTATTTCTCAATGGAAGTTCCTTCAACCTAGCTGTTTGTTTGTATTCCCTTAATAATTATGAAAGCTAACAATTATTGTGTTCATTCTGTGTGTAAGGCCTTTTTCTAAGTGCCTTGTGTGTTTTATTTAACCTGCGTAACAACCTTTTGAATAAGACCCATTTTAGAAATGGGAAACTGAGGCAGTGAGAGGTAAAGTAACGTGCCCAGATCACCCAGCTGATAAATTGAGTTAGGATTTAAACCCAGGCAGTTTGTTTCAGAATTTGCTTATGTAATCACTGTACATGACAGCAGTGAGCCCTGGTGGCTCTGTGGTTAAAGACCTTGGCTGCTAACTGAAAGGTCAGTGATTCGAACCCACCAGCCTCTCTGTAGGAGACAGATGTGGCAGTCTGCTTCAGTGAAAACCCTATGCGGCAGTTTTACTCTGTCCTTTGGGGTCACTGTGAGTTAGAATCGACTTGATGACAGTGGGTTTTGGCACATAATACTAATGTGCAGTGTATTCTGTATGCCGTGTATATGTTCAGAAACTAATTTTCCGAACATTTATGCCATATATAGATTACCAATCCAGTTGCCGTTGAGTAGATTTTCACTCATGACGACCCCGTGAGTTTTCAGAGTAGGACTGCCCTCCATACGGTTTTCAATAGCTGTGACTATTTGGAGGTAGATTGCCAGGCCTTTCTTCCAAGGCAACTCTGAGTGTATTTAAACTGCCAACCTTTCAGTTAGTAGCTGAGCACTTAACTCTTTGTGCCACCGAATACATATATATACTAGGAGGTTTTCCTCCTTATTTGTACTTTAACGTTTTTTGGACTCTTACCAATACTTGTTCCTGGCAGTGAACTAGATGCTAAAGAACAGAATAGGCACATGTAACCCTCTCTCACCTTCTCCCTCCCCTCTTTCACAGAGATGAAATAAAAAGGAATTAATGAAGACAGATCATTGGATTAGGGCCCATACTCAGGGCTATAACAGCATGGGGGGTTTCTCCTGTCACTTCAGTTCTTGTTCAGGAATTGGTACCTGCTTTTTGTGAATCACAAAGACCAGTGCTGTATATCAAGCCATTTAGATTTGGGGTACGGAGCAGTGATTTAAAAAAATTAAATTTTATTTTCAGAGATTTTTTCTAATAATTGTTTACATTTATTTATTTATTTTTAAAGTTAGACCCTGCTTTATTTTAGAGAGGAACAAACTTTCAAAGTTTTTAAGCAAACATTGGTCAGGGCTGGGCTTTTTTTTTATATTAACTTTTATTGAGCTTCAAGTGAACGTTTACAAGTGAAGTCAGTCTGTCACATATAAGTTTGTATACACCTTACTCCGTACTCCCACTTGCTCTCCGCCTAATGAGTCAGCCCTTCCAGTCTCTCCTTTCGTGACAATTTTGCCAGCTTCCAACTCTCTCTGTCCTCCCATCTCCCCTCCAGGAATTGGCACCTCCTTTTTGTGAATCACAAAGACCAGTGCTTTATATCAAGCCATTTAGATCTGGGGTATGGAGCAGTGATTTAAAAAAATTAAATTTTATTTTCAGAGATTTTTTCTATTAATTGTTTACATTTATTTTAATTGTATATTCTAAAACCCCTACAAAAAGGCATGAAATAATTGTTTAAATTTTAATTAATATGGGTCAAAATGTATGTTAAACTACCTATCGTCACCTTCACAGTCGTCGTTATGTTTGAGCCGATTGTTGTGGCCACTTGTTACCAAGTATGACCTGCTTCTCCAGGGACTGATCTCTCCTGACAACATGTCCAAAATATGTGAGATGAAGCCTCGCCATTCTTGCTTCTAAGGAATATTCTGGCTGTACTTCTTTCAAGACAGATTTGTTCATTCTTTTGGCAGTCCATGGTATATTCAATATTCTTTGCAAACACCGTAATTCAATGCCTTCAATTTTTCTTTGGTCTTCCTCATTCATTGCCCACCTTTCGTGTGCGTATGAGGCGACTGAAAGCACCATGGCTTGAGTCAGGCGCACATTAGTTTTCAAGGTGATATCTGTACTTTTGAACACTTTAAGAGGCCTCTGGCAGCAGATTTGCCCAATGCAATGTGTCGTTTGATTTCTTGACTGCTGCTTCCGTGGGTGTTTATTGTGGATCCAAGTAAAAATGAAGCCCTTAATGACGTGAACATTTTCTCCGTTTATCATGATGTTGCTTATTGGTCCAGTTGTTAGGCTGTTAGTCTGTAGTCTTTGATCTTCAGCAGTAAATGCTTTAAGGCCTCTTCACTTTCAGCAACCAAGATTGTATCATCTGCATATCTCAGGTTATTAATGAGTCTTCCTCCAATCCTGATGCCTTATTCTTCTTCAGACCAGCTTCTCAGATTATTTGCTCAGCATACAGGTTGAATACATATGGTGAAAGGATACAACGGTGATGCACACCTTTCTTGACTTTAAACCATGCTGTATTCCTTGTTCTGTTTAGATGACTGCCTCTTGTTCTATGTACAGGTTTCTCATAAAAACAGTTAAGTGTCCTGGAAATCTCATTCTTCCCCATGTTATCCATAATTTGTTATGAGCTGGAGTAGGTCTCAGAAATAATGTACCATTTCTTCCAGTTGGTTGTGCATGGCTGCCTACTTCCCTAGGTGGTAGCAGCTAAGGCCTGTCTCAGAAACACTCTCCTCCCCACTTAGCATGAGTTTTCACACTGCTCCATCTTCTTTCCCTTGTGTGTCTCCTGCTCTCCTCAGTGGCTGGGGAAAATGATAGTAGTCCACTGATGAGATTTATTTCTTTTATTATACTTTATTTTATTATTTGTTTTTATAACATAGTTCTGTTAAAAATCAAGGGTAATAAAAATGTTTGTATGATGGAAGTGGATAATCCCACCCACTGTGTCCATCTAAAGTTTCATGAGAAAACTGTGCCCACAACAGAGGGCTCCCACTCCTCTGGCTCACTGTATTTTCTCCTTGTTTATTTGCTCTTCCCTCTTTCCTGATGGATGCATGGAACCACTGAGCTTCAGGACTCCACAATTCTGCTTTTCATACCAGTGTTACTGTAATCTTGGGTTCATGGGCTGCCTTGCCACAGATTTACTCATTCTGTTTCTGTTAATTATTTCATTACTTAAAATCTCTCATGAATTTTTCCAGAAGTACATTCTATTCCTCAAAAACTTGGAAGCAATGGGAAAGTATGCAAAAAAAAAAACAAGAAAGCATACGTAATGCATCGAATAAATTATTAACGTTCCGATATGTCTATTTTCTTGCTTATATTGGCATGTATGTGTATTAGAGTCTCTGGTTGATGCAAATGGTTAATATCTTGAGCTGCTGACAGAAAGTTGGAGTTCAGGTCCACCCAGAATTGCTATGAAAGAGAGGTCTGGCAGCCTACTTCCGAAACTCAGCCATTGGAACCCCTATGGAGTACAGTTCTACTCTGGCACACTGGTGTCATCATGAATCAGAACTGACTCAATGACAACTGGTTTTATGTGTGTATTAGCACACCACATTTATGTATATTAACACAGATATTATATCCTGATATTTTCATTCAGCATTAGTCTTTTCATGGTAATTTTTTTTTGTTTTTTTTTAATGAGGGCATTAAATTACTTTGTAATATTCTGTGTGCATGTACTATATGGTTTTTAGCGATTTGACTATAGTTGCAATAATGTGCATGTTTCTAGTAATCTTTAAGCTATACTACCTCTTTTTAACATACATCTCTGCCATTAAATCTCTTTGTTTAAGTGTTGTTTAACACTCATTACGCCTAAGGGATGGTCTCAGAAGCAGCCCTGATCAATTTTTCTCCCTCTTACTCATGAAGCCCTCTAATGTATTTCAAGGTATCAACTACGAAGGATTTTACGTACTTATCCTTTGTTTATTTTTCATTCAGTCAGTATATTCCATGGGCCAGAAGTAGTCTATGTTATACAGATACAGTGGTGAAAGGTACACACTGTCCCTGTCGTCATGAAGGGGACAACCCAGTGCAGGTGGGAGGAGCACTGGGGAAATGCAGCTGAGAGCAAGGACAGACAACCCTCCAGGAACCACACTGGACTTCAGAGAGGCTTATTGGCTGCTGTTCACCTGGCAGGCTTCTAGATACCAGAGTACCCTTGGGCTTGGTGCCTGCTCCTCTCTCTATTGACACCCTCCCTCTAGGATGCCTCAGTGAGTTTACTGCTGTCTATTTGTAGCTAAGGACGTGAGGGTTTATACCTCCATCCATTCAAACTCCTCCTGGGTCCAGACTCATATATTCAAATGTCAGCTTAACTCTCTGTATTGACCTCTTTATGCATTATAATGATACATTCCTCATATGGCCATCATGAAAAGCAAACATGAAAGGAAAAGCACAGGAGTGCCTGACACCAGTGTAGGTACTCAATGAACATTAGCTGTTGGTATTATTCTTGACATCTCCGTGTGGGGTGAAGTTTTATTACTGGACATCTCCATGTGGCTATCTAACAGCTGCACCATGTTATCTAGGCTATGAAACAATTCTTGGTTCCAACCACCATTGCGTTCTTATCGATGAATTTCTCAAGGCTTCGGTGATGGGAATGTGTGTTTTTCCACAATGGACATGATTAGGAATGGTAGGCCAGGTCCTGCACAATAAATTGCTCCAACATTCCTATGGGTGACCATTGAGACAAGTTTCAGCCACTGAATGTAGCAAAGAATTGGAACTACTCTCAGCTGTTCATGTGAGTACTCTCAATCCAGAATATCTGGTAAATCAACTGTTAGGGATTGAATTGTGTCCCTCCAAAATGTATGTGGAAATCCTAACCCCTGTACCTGTAATTCTGACCTTGTTTGGAAATAAGGGGCCTGCTTTTATTATGTGAATGAGGTCATACCAATGTAGGGTGGGTCCTAAGCCTAACTCTTCTTAGTTATAAAAGGAGCAGAATACACACAGACAGACACAAACAGGTGAAAAGGAAGACAGACAAAGAAGACAGATGCTTCTAGAAGGCCAGGAACACAAATGATTGCTGGCATCTACTAGAAGCTGAGGTAGACAAGGAAGGACCTCCACTACAGCCATGCCCTGAATTCGAACTACTACCTGCTAAACTGTGAGAAAATAAATTTCTGTCCTTTAAAAGCCATCCAGTTGTGTTATTTTTTGTTATGAGGGACTAGGTAACTAACACACATACCCGTGCTTATAAGTTCAGCCAGTGCAGAATAATTTTCTTCCCCTCCTTGGTCTAGCCCACCCGAACCCTGCTCTTTCCCTATCAGTGTCCTTTGCTTTCACCTAAGAGCTATGACAGCGTTCGCTTGATGCTGACGCATTGAAATTTCAAATTATTTTTTATTTATGATTACTATTAATTCCAATATTTTCTACGGTTTTCAATGGAGACAGTCCTATAATCTATGAATAGCAGTTATACTTTTTTTGTACTAGCTTACACTTCCAGTGTTAAATGTTTAATAAAAATAATGATAGAAGCATCCTTATTTTATTTTTTATTAATTTTAAAGAGAATGTCCCACACATCACCATGAACTATCATGCTAGTTGTAGTTTTCCACGTTCGGAACTCCTTTTCTGTTCCATGTTTGCACCTAGTCCTTATCTCTCCGTGTGATTGGATTTTATCAACCTGCTTTGCCCCCATCTCTTGAGGTGAGCATATGTCTTCTCTTCTTTCACCTATGCATGTGGTGAATGAAATTACTAAATCTTTAATGTTCACTCAAATTTGTATGCCTACAATAAACCGCCTTGATCATGGCATGTTACGTGGTTTACCCTTTGCTGGATTTCCTTTGCTGGCATCTTATGTAGGGTTTTGCATCTCAGTTACTGAGTGTGCTTGTCCTCTAACTCTTCTTCTACCTTCCTTCTCTAATTTGTTATCATTTTTAAACTAGCCATAAGGATCAAGTTAGGGGAGTGTCTCATGGTTTTCTAATCTCTGTTGACTATGTACAAGATTAAAATGACTGTTTCTTGCATGTTTGCTGGAACCTGACTGGAAACGATCTAGGTCTGCCATTTTCTTTGTAGGGAGATCTTGAACTACTGACCCATTTTATTTAGTGGTTAAAGGCATCTTCTGGTGCTAATTTACTTGTAAAAAATTCTGATGCATGTTCTAGATTGCTCAAATCTCATCTTTAAATATTGATTATCAGGGCTTGTAGCCTCATGCAAGCCAATTAATCAATCCCAGATTTCCCCAAAGTCAGGCTCTGCAACTATTCCCGGTACCAAATTCCCTCATCTAAGACTTATTTGCAAAGAAAGATACAACAGTATGCTATCTACGCAGTTGTGTATCCGCAGCCTTCTTGAGTCCATAACGTGAGGTTACAGTCTTCTAATACTTTTTTTGTAATTGTTCTCTTTCTTATTTTTTTTTTCTTTTTTCACTGCCAATACCGCCCCCCCCCCCAGTCTAGTAGTTTTAAAGTTGTGCGTTTGAGGTTCAAGTCTGTAATCCAGCTGGGATTCTGTGTGTGTGCATGTGTGCATCAAAAGAACACGCTTCTAGAAGCAGAAAGCAGGCAGTGCGACTGTTGGGTGGTTGGCGGGGCGGGGGGAGGGGAGCTGCTGCCCAGAGAGGGCGCCCGAGGGAGGCAGGAGATGCCGGGCTGCCCGCCGCAAGCCCGCGGGCTCTAAGGAGGTGGAACCTGCGTGCGCCATGAGCCTTTTGAGACAGGCCCAAGCCCGCCCAAGCCGGGTGCTCACCTCGCACCCGCCAGGCTTGCGGGTTCCCCCAGGACTAGGGGAAGCCTAAGGCCAAGGAGGGCAAGACCTAGGGTCTGGACCTGGGAACTGGTTCTGCCACGTGTGATCGTAGCACTTATGCTGGGAAGGAGGGCAGGAAGCATATCGCAACGTGCGTCCGGACGATGACCCAGAAGGGCAGGAGTTGTGGTCACCCACGGACTCTGCGTCTGCATATGGAGGCCCCCAGGGTGCAATTCCAGGAGCAGAAGGCAAATCCACAGAGGCCACAGTGCACCTCGCCGATGCTCCCCAGGGGCATTGCCCCAAATTTGGGGAACAGTCCCTCCTCTGGGCTAGGGACTTTGTTTCCTCCATTGTCATCACTGACTGTGAGCAGACTCTTGTCTAGGCAGACTAATGAGGAGTTATCAAAATGAGCTTCAAAGTCCGGATTTGAGTTAAGGATCATAAATTAACACAGAGAAATACGACTTTAGCAATAAGTGCCTGCTTGAAGCCCAAGTTGCCTGAAAACGCGGAATTTCAGTCTTTCAGCTCCTCTGCTAATCTAGGGACTAAGAACAGGATCTCACTGGAGCTCAAAGATGTGGGGCACTGGAAATACTCCTGGGTCTGTCTGCTCATGGCTGATTGCCTGATTCCCAGTTTTATTATACAGCTTAAATACAGACCAGAAGAGGAGTTTGGGGCTTGACACCTGACATCTTAACACCAGTTCCTGTTTCTTGAGGAAGGAAGAGGTAAAATAAATCAGCGTTTACTGTGTCCTTCTCCATCCCCGGAAGTCCTGATGAAGACCCTCTCAGGTAAGGATTGACAGGGAGTGGCTTGGTTTACTATTCAACTTTGTCCTTCAGTCACTTTGTTTATGTCCTGCATGTAAACTATTGTGCATTGAGAAGCATTCTAATTCTTGTGCAGAAGGACTAGACCTGCTGCAGAATGACTATATTGTGCCTCCCTCGGGCACCCCTGTCTGCGCAGCACCCCCCAACGCCAACTGCCCAACCGCCTCTCTCCTGGCATTCTGCTTCTAGAAGCATGTTCTTTTGATGCAGAGATGCAGCACACACAGAATCCCAGCTGCATTACAGACTTGAACCTGAAGACCTTATGCAGAATGACAATTTATGAACCACTAAGCTCAGTACTAAAGCAGGTACTTACCCCTCAGAGAAGGCCCTGGGGGAGGTTGACACCTGCATTCCCCAGTGCTCCTGCTGCTCTAGAAGTGCCTGAAATGCCTCTCTGGGAAAGGCTTTCAGAGTAGTAGGCTCATGGCCCACGTGGGAATTCAGGCCTATTTTTCTGTTAGAACATCTCATTTCGCTCTGAAAATATTATTATCCAGTTTATTCACCAGGCATGAGTACAGACATCTCATATTTTCAAAATTAACCCCATTCTCTAATACTAATTTGCCACCAAGAGTATATTCCAAAGTTTTTCCAATAGGCTAGAAAGTCTATCCAAAGAGGGGAGTCCTGCACCATGTTGTGCAGTGACAACAGGGTTGGCATAATATGTTTACCGAGACACCTACCACTTTTTTTTATTTTTTATTGTGCTTTATTTGAAACTTTACAGAGCAAATTACTTTCTTGTTCAACCATTTATACACAATTGTTTTGTGACATTGGTTGCAATATTCATGATGTGTCAATATTGTCCTCTCCTATGCTCCAGTTCCCCGTTTCCATCCGCCATGATTCCTGTTCCGTCCTGCCCTCTTTTCAGTGCTTTTGGGCTGGTTTTGTACTTTTGGTCTCATACACATGATTGAACTAAGAAACACTTTCTTCACGTGTGTTGTTGTTTGTTTTATAGACCTGTCTAATCTTTGGTGGAGGGCGAACTTCCGAAGATACTTTCCACTTTGTTGCTTTCCATAATTCCTGAAATTCCAAGCCTGCCACCTGAAGAACTTCCTTTAGTGTTTCATTTAGAGCAAGTCTGGTGGCGATGAACTCTCTTAAGCGTCTTTCACCTGAGAATGTCAATATTTTTCCTTTACTCATGAAGGAAATAACAGCCTATAGAACACTGGGTTAATGTTTCTTTTCTTTCAGTGTTGAAAAAATGTTGTTTTCACAGCCTTTTGGCGTCCATGGCTTCTGATGATGAACACAGAGTCATTCCAATTGTTTCTCCTGTGTGAGATGAGTTGTTTTCTCTCTAGCTTCTTTGAAGATATTTTCTTGGTCCTTGTTATTCCACAATTGACAATGAGGCATTTGGGCATAAAATTATGTGAGTTTAACTTGTTGGAGTTTGCATAGCTTCTTGAATCTGTAAGTTTATGTCTTTCAACAAATTGGGAAAGTGTTGAGCCAGTATTTCTTCAGATACTTTTTTCTACACCACATATTTTCTCTACACCTTATGGAATTCCAATAAATAAATGTTAGATATTTTTGAGGCTCTGTTCATTTTTTTTCAATATTTGTTCTCTGTTTTCAGATTGGATATTTTCAATTGAACTGTTTTCATCTCATTGATCCTTTTGTCTGTCAACAGCATTCCGCTGTAGAGCTGATCAAGTGAATTTTTTATCTCCATTTTTCTGTTTTTCCTGTCTAAAATTTTCATTTGTGAATGGTTTCTGTGTATTTTTCTATTTTTCTAAGTTGTGCCTGTTACTTCTTTGAGCATGGTTAAAGTAGCTTTTTAAAGTTTTTGTCTGTGTTTCCAAGACTGTGTCTTACTTCAATCTTACAGAAAATGTCGATGTTGTTTGTTTTAGGAATCACTTGACCCAGTTATGTTCAGGCTGCAGGTTCTTTCCCAACTTCTGTGTGCTGTGGCTCAGATGTCAGTTCAGATTTTGAAGACTTTGCAGTGATATTTGGATGTAATCTATGAGAGTGTCACTCAGTCTGGGACCTTGTTGGTGTTCTAACCCATAATGCAGTTCTCAAAGGATTGATCTACTTTTTAGGGTCAGAGCAAAGCATATGCAACTGTGGGAGTGGGGAGGGGTATGAAAAACAACTTTATGGTATCCCTCTCTTGAGCCGCCTGGTCTCTGTCTCTCTGAGGCTCTCTGATGTCTGAGCAGCTACCTTCCTGGTCCACTGGCAAGAATGTTGGGGCTTTAATCTCTTCATTCTGCTGCGCAATTAAGTGACTGGGTCTGCGTATGAGGCCAAATAATGGTAAGATGGAGAAAATGTAACAGAGATTCCTGTACATTATTTGGTCCTTATATACTTAGGTCAGAGAGAAGGCACACTGTTTCTGGTGATACTTCGAAACAGGTATGGAGAAAAAGGCATTAACAGGTCGATAGCTGCATACTAGGTGTTACAGATTAAATTCTGTCTTCCCAAAATGTATATATCAGCTTGACTAGGCCATGCTTCTCAGTATTGTGCGATTATCCACCATTTTGTCAGCTGATGTGATTTTCCAATGTATTGTAAATCATACCTCTATGATGTTAATGATCGAGGATTTGAAGCAGTTATGTTAAGGAGGCAGGGCTCAGTCTACAAGATTAAGTTGTGTTTTAAGTCAATCTCTTTTGAGATATAAAAGAGAAAAGAGCAGAGAGACAGGGGGACCTCAGTACCACCAAGAAAGAAGTGTCAGGAGCAGTGCATCCTTTGGACCTAGGATCCCTGTGCTCAGAACCTTCTTGTCCAGGGGAAGATTGGTGACAAAGACCTTCTCGTAGGAGTGACAGAGAGAAAAAGCCTTCCCCTGGAGTTGGCACCCTGAATTTGGACTTATAGCCTCCCAGACTGTGAGGGAATAATTTTCTTTGTTAAAGTCATCCGTTTGTGGTATTTCTGTTACAGGAGCACTAGATATCTAAGACGCTAGGTACCAGGAGATGTACATTTCCCAGCTCTTTCACTCCCAGGGACACTATGACTAAGTAGCCAATGCCATAAATCCACGCGAGCAGACTGTTCTGATTACTGCTTTGACTCTACTGTCTGTTACGGTAACCACACCCACCTTGTCTTTGTTGATTGAGTGCCACCACTTGGCTGCTACCACCATGGGGTCCAGTCAACTGCATTGTAGTCAGGTGTCTTCATTCAGTTAGGGCAGTTCTCACTGTGGACTCTTACTTACATAAAATAGCAACCACAGAAGTCTTCAATAATGCTGGGGCTTGCTTCCCAAATTTGTACCTCACTGCTATGGTAAAAAGAGAGCCCTCTGGGCACTCCGTGTGTGGGTCTGTGGGTCCAGCCTAATAAATCTATTCTAACATTCCAATTTCCCTCAGCCTTTGGATACCTTCTCCTACAGTATACAATGGCAGATCTGCCATTTCCACTTGATTTATTTTAGGCCACCACTTAATCCATGCTTCAGTAAACCAGCCAAATAAACTATGAGATCCTTTTCTAACCTCTGAAGCTGAAACACTGAATGAAGAATCTATGCTTCCTGGGTCTATATCAATAAACTCAGACTAATCCACCTTTATGTTGCTTGCACCGTTATCCCACACCCATAATAGCCATTCCCACACATATTCACCAGGTTTCTGTATGTATATATTAGAAAAATCAAGCAGTTCTTTTGGAGTTTAGCATAGCTTTTCCTGGGTCACACTTCATAGCTCACCTTTTGGGGCTTGTTGGGACTGAAGTCTAGGTATAGGTCTAGAAGCAAAAATGGACAGTGGCAGTGGGATGTTCAGCCGTGTCTTATAAGGCATCTGCCTAAGGTGATACCCCAGGCAATGCCCCAGACACCACCCCAGGAGACAACTCAAACAAGACACTTCAGGCACAGCTGGGGTAATCTCATCAGATGGAGGTGGAAGGGATAATTGTTTTACTGGGAAGGGTGGCTTAGCAGGCAAAGTTAGAGAATCTCTTCAGATGGGAGTAAGAGGTCTGGTTCTGTTAGGAAGAGCGATTCAACAGAAATTGGAGGTTCATTGTCCCCCGCTTCCTGACTATCTGCCCATATGTCCTCATCCCAAGTTTCAGGATCCCATTTCTTCCCAATCAGTGCCCTTACTTTAACTTCAGAAAGCATTTGAGGTTGGATATTCAACTGGCGCTTTAATTCAGTCACTCTTATGATAAGAATCTGAGTTTATTTTTGGCAGCATTAGCCTTGTTACTATAAGAAATATGGTTTTCTTTCTGGGCACAAGTGGCAGCTTTCAGATCTTGTATGTGGTGCTTGAGCTTTGAGTCCATTTCTTTCATTCACCAGTGTGGCTAGCAAAAGCAGGACCAACCAAGCAGCTTCCTTATTATTCTTATTCTGACAAAATTATAGAAAAGTATCAAATATGTAATCAGGCAGAGCCTTGTCTCTCACAAATATTTGATCCAGTTGTAGTAGTATTTTGCGTATTTCTATTGTCACCTCCCACCATGGATTAGCAATAGCCTATTTACTACTGGAGACAGTCATCAGTGCCTTTAAGATTAGCCAGACTTGAGAATCAATTCAGAAAACTCGTCCTTAAGATTTGGTTCCTCTGGAGCCAGTGTCGGTACCAAATGTCTTAGCCTGGGATCTCTAGAGATGCAAAACTGGTGAACAGAATATATATATACACACATATATATGAAAAAAAAAAAGAGTGTGTGTATATATATGTGTGTGTATATATATATATAAAAATTTTTTTTTTTTTAATATGGAAACCCTAGTCGCATAATGGTTAATAGCTATAGCTGCTAACCAAAAGGTTAGCATTTCGAATCCACCAGGCGCTCCTTGGGAACTCTGTGGGGCAGTTCTACTCTGTCCTGTAGGGTCATTATGAGTTGGAACCGACTTGACAGCAATGGGTACACACACACACACACACACACACACACACACACCCATATATGCTTACATATGTTACTTGTGGCTGTTAGAGGCCATCGATCCTGTGTAAAACAGAATGAAACACCGCCTGATCCTGAACCATCCTCACAATCATTGCTATGTTTGAGCCCATTCTTGCAGCCAGTGTGTCAGTTCATGTTGTTGAGCGCCTTCCTCTTTTTTTCTGACCCTCAGCTTTTCCAAGCATGATGAGCCTTTCCTGGGACAGGTCCCTCCTGAAAATATGTCCAAGGCACGTGAGACGAAGTCTCTCCATCCTTGCTTCTAAGGTGCATTCTTGGTGTACTTCTTCCCAGATGGATTTGTTTATTCTTCTGGCAGTCCATGGTATATTCAGTATTCTTTGCCAACACCATATTTTAAATGAATCAGTTCTTTGGTTTTCCGTATTCATTGTCTAACTTGCTCAAGCATGTGAGGTAATAGAAAATATCATGGCTTTGCTCAGGCACACCTTAGTCCTCAAAGTGACATCTTTCCTTCACAACACTTTAAGGAGGTCTTTTGCAACAGATTTGCCCAATGCAATACATTGTTTGAATTCTTGACTGCTGCTTCTGTGGGCATTGATTATGGATTCAAGTTAAATGAATTGCTCGATGACTTCAGTATTTTCTCTATTTATCATGGTGTTGCTTACTGGTCCAGTTGTGAGAATTTTTGTTTTCTTTATGTTGAGGTGTAATCCATACTGAAGGGTGTAGTGGTTGCTCTTCATCAGTAACTGCTTCAAGTCCTCTTTACTTTCAGCAAGGAAGGTCGTATCAGCTGCATATCATAGGTTGTTAGTGAATCTTTCTCCAAAACTGATGCCATGTTCTTCTTCTTACAGACCAGCTTCTCAGATTATTTGCTCAGCATACAGATTGAGTAAGTATGGTGAAAGGATACCACCATGACACATAACTTTCTGATTTTAAACCACACGGTATCCCGTTGCCCTACTCAAATGACTGCCTCTTGGTCTACGTAGATATTCCGCATGACTACAGTTAAGTGTTCTGGAATTCCCATTCTTTGGTAAGCTATCCATAATTTGTCATGAGCCACACAGTTGAGTGTGCTTGTATAATAAACAAAAATAGGTAAACATCTTAGTTATAGTCTCTACTTTCAGCCAAGATCCATCAGACATCAGAAATGATATCCCACGTTCCATGTCTTCCTCTGAATCCAGCTTGAATTTTTGGTAGATCCCTGTCTGTGTACTGCTGCAACTGTTTTTAAATTAAATTCAGCAAAATTTTTCTTGCATGTAATGTTAATGACATTGCTCGATAATTTCCGCATTGCGTTGGACCACCTCTCTTTGGAATGGGCACACATATAGATCTCTTTCAGTCATTTGGTCAGGTAGCTGTCTTCCAAATATATTGGAATAGACAAGTGAGCACCTCCAGCACTGCGTCACTGTTTTGAAACATCTCATTTGGTATGCCATCAATTCCTGGAGCCATGTTTTGTGCCAATGCCTTCAGTGCAGCTTGGAGTTCTTCCTTCAGTACCATCAGCTCTTGATCCTATGCTACCTCCTGATATGGTTGAACGTCGACCAATTGTTTTTGGTGTATTGAGTCTTTGTATTCCTTCCATCTACTTTTGATGTTTCCTCTGTTGTTCGATATTTTGCCCATAGAATTCTTCAGTATTGCACCTAGAGGCTTGAATATTTCCTTCAGTTCTTTTAGCTTGAGAAATGCCAGGTGTTTTCTTCCCTTTTGGTTTTCTAACTCCAGATCTGTTCACATTATTATTATCATGCTTTGTCTTCTCCAGCTTCCCTTTCAGGTATTCTATTGAGCTCTTTTACTTTATTTTTCCTTCCATTCTCTTTAGCTACTGTACATTCAAGAGCAAGATTCAGAGTCTCTTGTGACATCCTCTTTGGTGTTTGCTTTCTTTCCTGTCTTTCTAATGACTTTTTGTTTTTTTCATATATGATGTCCTTGCTATCATCCCACAACTAATCTGGTCTTCGATCATTAGTGTGCAGTGCATCAAATCTATTCTTGAGATGGTCTCTAAATTCAGGTTTGATATACTCAAGGGCATACTTTGACTCATGGACTTGTTTTAATTTTCTTCAGCTTCAACTTGAACGTGAATATGAGCAACTGATCATCTGTTCTGCAGTCAGCCCCTGGCCTGATTCTGACTCATGATATTGACCAAGTGAAGAGTGATTCAGAGAAAAACATGGGTAGAGTGTGACCTAATTTCCATAAAAACAAACAAATGAATGTACTTACGTGTGTCCCGGCAAAAAGAAGTGTGTAAAAGGGTACATATGTATCTTTGGACACTGGACACTTCAGGGGAGCAGGTACAATATACTTATGTGGGGATGGCTCTTATTATAACTTCTATATACAAATCTCTATTGTTAAATGTGTTATAAGAATGTAAAAGCTTTTAAAGTTTAATAACATCATACGTGTATGTGTGTGTATTTGAAACTTTTTTTCTTTTGACTATTTTATATATGTGTTTTTTAGTTATCTAGTTTTTTTTTTAGTGTGGCTATAGCAGAGATACCGCAAGTGGATGGCTTTAACAAACAGAAACTTATTCTCTCACAGTTTAAGAAGCAACAAGTTTGAAGTCAGGGCACCAGGTCTAGGAGAAAGCTTTCTCTCTTTGTGGCTCTGGGGGAAGGTCCTTGTCATCTATCTTCCCTTGGCCTAGGAAATTCTCAGCGCGTGGACACTGGGTCAAAAAGACGTGCTCCACTCCAGGCACTTCTTCCTTGGTAGTATGAGGTCCCTCTCATTTCTGCTCACTCTTCTCTTTGTATCTCAAAAGAGACTGACTCAAGACTCACCCTAATCCTGTAGATTGTGTCCTCCCTCATTAACCTAACTGCCTCTAATCCCACCTTATTAACATCACAGAGGTTACAATTTACAACACATAAGTAATCACATCAGATCACAAAATGCAGGACAACCACACAATACTGGGAATCATGGTCTGGCCAGGTTGGCACACATTTTGGGGGACACTATTCAATCCATAACAATAGAGAAAACACTGTCTTCAATGCCAGATTCAGAGACTTTTATCAATCTATGAAGGGCAAACACAGATATTGAACAAAATTCAGACCAGCGAATTATTGCTTGCTCTTGTAACTAATGACTTCTTCTGGTCTCTGTACCTGGAAATGGCCAAAAAGAATTCTGTGAGGATTAATTCGGTTATTGCTAAAACATCTACTGCATTTACATGTCTACAGATAAGGAAGAATGCTGGACACCATGTGTGATTCATTAAGTAACACAGGGACTATTAGACTGTTGTTCTCCTTCTCTGATATGCCACTATCACCTTCTCCCCTTGTTGCTCTCCTGAAAAACCCACACTTGTATATTCTAGGCTTTTTTCCAGGATTGAATTTGCAGGAAGTTGAAGATATATCTTTGAAAGATAAAAAAGACTTTGGCCACATTGTCTTTAGACAGTCGAACTTCCCAGCCAGCCTCTGTGCAGGATGGGAATTCACAGTCTCTCCTACTCAGTACCTCTGAGCAAGACGGGATTTCTGTTTCATTATCAGGAGACTGTGGAATTCACCTCTCTTCAGAAAACTTACTTTCCTTTGCCTCAAACTGTCCCTCTCAGGATCTGTCACGGTCACTCTGAGAAATTCACATGGGCAGCCTGTATGGAAGTGCCCATCCTAGAGTCCCTGCCCTCCCTTCCTTGCTCCGTAGGGCTTCCTCTGACACTTGGGGTCACATCTCCCTGGGAGTACACACCTCTGGCACTTCCAGGGATTCCCAGGCCCTGGGATACTGTGGATGGGACTTGGAACTCAATCTCTTTTTTCCCATCCTCACCTTTGGTTATCTGTGTTCTGTCTTCACCAGATTTAGGAGGCCTTGTCTTCTCTTTGCTCATTTCATTTCAGTCAGGTTTTTCTATTCCAACTCTCTGATCTTAGGACAGATCAGGTTAGACCACAGAAAAGAGAAAGACCAAGCAAACATCACTGATCTGTGCAGAAGCTGCTGGGAAGGGATTCGATTCTCATTGGTTTAGGGTTTTAAGCCCACTGCTCACCAGCAGGCAGGTTCCCCCCAGAGTCTGGCTTCTGTCTGGTACCTTGTACTACAAAGAACTCAGTGACCAGCCCACCTTCACAATCACACCTCCCTTAGAGCTATCTTTGCAGAGGCTCTTTCTCAGACTTCCATGTCCCACTGAAATCCCATTTCTCTTTCCTTACAAACATTGTGCTCGTTCTCAGGGCCCTGAGACCTCATCTGCAGGTGAGTCTTGTCCTCTTCTCTCCTTGGCGGGGGGAGCTTTGGAGTGGACCTCATGTCTTCAGACAGCTATCCTGGGGCTTCTTCCACCCTGGTGCTCTAGGGTTGGATCTCTCCATGTACTTGAGGGGTCGTGGAAGGGGCACAAGGCTAAAAGAGTGGATCTTCCAGGTGAGGTGGGTTTAAGAAGCCTGAATGAAGTTCTTCCCTGAAGGGTGCATATTTTGCAGTCCAGACATCCTGCTCCTCTCAGTCTAAGAGTCCTAGCACGTCTTCAGGCGCTTTCTCCTTTGACCTTGAGGCCATGCCTGCACCCTCTGCAGCCAGGTCTCCCACATGTGTAGCAGCACCAGTAGGTGTGGTAGCCTCTTCAGCCCCTGTCTCCTCCTCCAGATGCTCCTGGAGGTGCCTGCTCTTCTTGCCAGGACTCCAGGATGCTGACCAGAGACTCAGTGTTGGTTAGACTGAGGGCAGACCTGATGGCACTCACTTTCTTCAAAAACTCAGCCTCAAGACCAGGGGCCTTTTGCCCACAGGGGTGTGAGATGTTTTGGTCTGGTCTGCCAGACCATGGCTAACCCCTTGACCTTACACACTTGGGTAGAATACTCATACTTGACCTATTGATCTCTGGAGTAATTTGATGAGTGAGAATTCTGCCTAGTGGAAGCTGATGCAAAAGGCCTCGCTGATACTTGGGGAATCCTCCTGGGCTTGGAACTTGGGCTTTTTGTTCTCATGTTCTACCCTGAGTGACACTTTCCTCTTGGGTTGAGACTTGCAATAGTGGAGAGTTAATTTACATGAGCCGTCTGGGCTCTGGTGTCTCAACTGTGACCTAAGTCTCTGGTCTAGGGATCCCTGGAGGCCTCTCCATCACCACCATCCTCCACTTCCACAGTCCCCATGGTTTCTTTCTTCTTCCCCAGGCACCGACCATACTTTAGGGAATTTACTCTGGGCAATAAAGTCTCCTCCAGAAAATTTCAGTGATGGTACTACCTTATAGCAAAAGTCTATCGTTTTTCAAAAAATTATAATACATTGATTTAAAAATAAAACTCCCAGTTTTCTTTTAGTAGATTCCAATTCATAGCAACCCTATAGGACAGAGTAGAACTCCCCTTAGGGTTTCCAAGGAGCAGCTGGTGGATTCCAACTGCCAAACCTTTTAGTTAGCAGCCAAAGGTTTATCCAGTGATAGTTTATAATATAAACAGAGGATCGCCACATTAAAAAAAATTTTTTTTTTTTTTTTTGCGTTTGTTGGATGGAAGTGAATTTGCTCCTGTGGAATATGGAAGTTACCTCATCCTCTGTACCTTCATGATAATACATGGTTTCTCTAAAAACTGTTTTCTATGAAAGTTATTTTTTTTAGTAAATTTAGAGTGTAAACATTGAAACAGGAGAATCGGTCTCCTCTTTGTAACTTGTTTTCATCCTCCTTTTAAGGGAAGGATTTTCACAGAAGGAATTATACTGAAAGAGACAGCGTAATTTGTACTTTTCTGTGTGATTTAAAACTTCTCCTCGTACCCTTAACTAGCCTACACCAGGAGATTAAAATTGCCTTTCTCTGAACACAAGCCCATTACCATGTCCTTCAGCGTGAGGCAGAAACAGATGTCCGTATTTGAGAGTCTGATGGCACAAACCTTAGTAGCTGAATCACAACCATGCCTCCTGTGTGGGCGAGCGGGGCTTGTATATGTCAGCTTAAGGGTCAGTTTTTTTCTGAGTTTGAGGGAAGGATTGGCGAGTTAAGGAAGAAAGAGAAGGAGTTTGGGAGGGGAGTGTAAGCTCCAGTGACAGACAGAAGATGGGGTGGGGGGTCTCTCAAAGGGTATTAGAGGCCAGTCAGAAAAGCAGGAAGCAGCAGGAAGCAGGGCCAGTGGAGGGCAGCACTGGGTGGAGGAGGACAGCAGAGGTAATAGTAGTGGGGAGGGCAACAAAACTGGCCTGAAAAGAGTGATACATGACTGATCCTAGACGAAGCTCAGGTTGAGAAAAGTAGGAAAATAAAAAATTCTATCCTGTATCCATGTTTGTGGTTAGGGGTTGTTAGGCTCTTGAGGGAGGTGGGCAGGAGACACAGGAGGGGAAGGGGAGTTCCTGGATCTAGGGAGGAGTCTACAGCCCTTCTTCTGCCCTCAATGATGTGGGTTCTGGCCTCTTCAACCTACCACTCCCAGAACCTCCTGAGAAATTTCCTTAGTTCTTCACATGGTATATTAATTCCATCTCATTAGAAAATATAATAATGAAGTACGCTTCTTACAACCCAGCCTTTCCACCATCCTATACTCTCTGCCCCAGTTGCCCACTGGCTTCCTTCCTTTCCACCATGTTCAGATCCAGAACAAAAGAGTGCCTTGTCTGCAGGTATTCTGGAAAGCTCTCAAACTTACAATTGAATTCTTTCATTTCATCCCTCATTTATTCCTACATTTCTTATTGACAAAATAAACTTTGGTTAATTATCTACTAAATGACAGAATGTGCTTTCTCAGGAGAATCTTCCTTATGACCTTATCCATTCATCCCAAATCCTTCATCTTGTCCTACCATGGCTCTCTTTTCTGGTGGAAGTCAGACCTTTTGTTCTGTAGCACTCATCAATCTGGGACAACTTTTCCTCACCTTTATCTGGAGTCTTAGAGAAAGGCCTTTTCCTCGTGTGTCACTGTTTCATCCTGCTTGGGTGAAGATGTCCAAACATAATGGTCTGAGGGAACTTTATCCCTTCTCCCAGCAGGAAGCTTTAATAACCTGGGGACTCTGGCTTGCTCCTGAATTTCCTTGATTCAGTAGCTACGGTTTCTCTCCCACAAGACCTGAGGTTGGCACCCTTTTCAAAAAGCAGCTGAGATCTGAGTTAGCACCAAGGCTTCCGTAATCCTGTGTGACATCATTGCTGACAGTGCTGAGTTCCATGGGCCCAGTTTGAAGCTAAACACGGCAACCAGAAAAACATGAAACTGTCAGGTAGGCACTTGAGAAGTGCTAGTGCCAATGTGGGAAGAATGAGATTAGATACTAAAAATGAATTGAAACTTTTCGGTGCCGTGTAAGGGGTTACTATCCCTTGGTGGGTAAAGAGAGCACAGGGAATGATAACAGTATCATGGGCAGCTGCTTTCTCCCAGTCCTCTCATTTGACTCTGTTGGAATCATATCTCTCCAGCTCTGGTTATAAAATGTCCACTCTGAGCCCCTCTTAGGTCTCCTTAGCCTCTGAGTCTTCACACAGGCTCTGCTCTCTGACTAGGAGATGTTCTCTCCCTTCCCATCTGCTGGCCTACTCTCCCTGGTGAAGCGTGGAGGTGAAGAAAACTGACCCCACTGGAACAGATGAGGTTTATGACTTACCAAAAAGCCCTAAGACTCAGGAATTTTGTGGTCAGCCAGAATGGGAAGTTTGGGAGTTGACTTGGGGAAAGCCCATGACAGACTCTGTTTTTGTTTAGGATGCCATTTAGAAGAGAAACCAGCAAATGGGGAGACCATTTGAGGAAGAAATTAAGAAGGTTGGGGTGGTGATGAGGAAGGAGGAGACTTCTCCAAGGAAAATAAAAGTTCCAACATGGGGATGGTAGGGGCTTGTTTTGTGTGACCCCAAAGGACAGAAGAGGCAGGAATGGTAGGGAAACAATAGAACAAAAGATAATCTGTGCCTGTTCACAAATGTAACAAATCCCCCAGTGCTTTTACCCTGTTTCCTCAGACTTTTCTCATCAAGCCATCCTTCCCCTTTTACTGAAGCCTGTGGAAAATACCTGGGGCTTCCTGGAGGCTCGGCCTTTTTTCATCCCTTAACTATTCAGTCATATTCCCAACTTGGTTCAGGCATGACTTCCTGGTTGTAGTCTTCCCTGAATCTTCTCCTGGTAGATGAGTCCACTTCTTGCTCTGTACTCCATTGTACCCAGGAAACCCTTTACCACAGCATAAAACACAATTGCATTTACTACACATTCTTCCCCTCTCTGTGCCCATGCCTTCTATGAGACTCCGGAGCACCTTTCATTAGCAGTAGGAGTCTTCTTCTACCTGTTGAAGGCCGACCTTACGGTTGCTTCAGCCATTGAAATAGTAGCAGAGATGATACAAGGAGAGAATTGAAAAGATTTTACATTGAGTCTTGCCCTTGTGTTGCTCTTAAACCCTGAGAACCTGTGGGAATGACCCCAGGCCAGCCTGCTGAATGATGAGGGACCATTGGAAAGAGGATCCAGCGGTTTCCCTGAGTTGATTTTATGAAACTGGCTCGCAGGTGACCTGGAATCAAATTGTAGACACATGAATAAGCCCTGCTGCGAGCCACTGTGGCTGGCCCAGATCAGAAGAACCCCAAATTGACAACCTGAAAAATTGTGAGCTTAGTAAATGGTTGTTTTTTTAAGACACTACCTTTTGGAGTCATTTGTTACACAGCAATACGTGACTGATACACCTGTTAACTTGGCCGTTTCTCTTACCAGGCAGTGAGGCAACTTCTCTAAGTCATTTCATCACCAAGAGCATCTGGCCTAGGGTCTGACATGTAGCTGTTTATACAGGAAATCTTTGTTGACTTAATGCATGAATGGGTAATACGAATTGTATGTGCGAGTCTGCACAAAATCATGTATGAAAAAAAGCATGATTTTTAAAAAAATAAAATGAATTGAGGCTCAGAACTACCTGCTTACAAAATTGAGGGGAGTTTTTAACCTCACTTACTTTTAGGGTACTCCCTCCTGCAGATATGCAATAATTCCCAGGGTCTAATGAAGGACCAGTGCTTGGAGAAGACCTTCAACACACCCATTGCCTCAGCCTATGTGGGTGATCTCTCTAGAAGCATTCGGTCTGCTGTTTCCATTCTCAGCTGGAGCATGAGAAGCTTGGTGGGGCTGTCAACAGCATAACAGGGTTTGTCTACTTATGTGCCTGCATCAGCCTTTGAGGTGCTGTAACCTACTCCAGGGCACTATCAAGAAGGAGCTCCTACTCCTCCCAACGTCTAGGACCCTACTATCTGACTGTCACTCTTCCCCTGGGCTCCAGTTCTCTCAGCGTGATCACCCCAGTGAGCTGAGGCTTTTACCACAGACTCTTCAGAGTCTTGAAGTTTCAGGGCTTCAACACTGTGAGTCCAGCTATCTCCTTGAAATGAGGTAGGGAAGGAGGAAAAATGTAGGAAGACTTTATTTTCCATTTAATGTTGCAATAAAATTTCTTGCCCTGCATTTTCGAAGGGTCCTGCCTAACAATTCCCTCTGCTCTCTTCCAAGATGTAGGACGATGAAGAGTGAATGTTTGTTGTGTCATAATCTGCAGAAGGCCGCAAAGTGCACATGGGGTCCATTCCCCCGATGCTCACACTAGAGCACCCCACCCATGTGGAAATCTCTGCAAGTGTTACTGAGTCCCTCCCACATCCACAGTGAACAGCTTTCAGATTCTTATAAGAGGGAATTGTGTCCTAACACCAGCTGCTCCCTGGAAACCCTATGGGGCAGTTCTACTCTGTCGTATAGGGTCTCTGAGTCAGAATTGACTAGATGGCTACAGGTTTGGTTTTTTCTTTCAGCCAAGTGGTGAGAGTTTGATGTCAGCTCCATAATCGTGTTATTAAAAAATGATGACAAAGTACCAGGTGAAAGTAACAAAACAAAACTGAAATGTAATGGCTTTTTCACATTTATTGGCCCCACAGAGTTCCTTCGAGGTGTTTACTTTTCACTAGATTTGGAGAAATCTTTGTGAGAGAGACAACAGCTTGAGACAGCTCCAAAATTACGTTTCCCTCCTTAATGTTAGGTTACATTAAGAGCTGGTTGGCTGGTTTATGATCTGCCTGCTTCACAAAAATAGAAGGCCCATGCAGGCAGGAACTTGTCTGTTGTGTTTGTCAGAGTATCCTGGTACCTGGTGCCTAAGAAGTGCTAAAAAATGATTTGAGTGAATGTGGGTGGGTTTTTATAAAAAAACACTGTGTTGCTGTCTTTATTTAGTTAAATAGTGAAAACAGGGATAAGGAAAATGGAGACAATTATTTGTATAATTTAGAGTTACATAAGATGAGAATAGAACTTGAATAATGAAGAGATAAAAAAATAAGCTGTGTGGATGGAATGTACCCCCTTCCCTTTGCTTTGGAGGGAGACATTTTAAAATTGGATTGTTTTTTCCCTACTGATTTATAGGTTCTATATGTTAATTGAAAAGTTAGTCTTTTAGGAATCACGAATACTTCTATTGAGATACAATTCACCTGCCGTAACACTGCCTTTGAAAATATGCACAATACCGTGGCTTTTAGTATACGGGCAGACTTGGCACAACAGTCACCACTGTCTAGCTTCAGAATATTTTCAGTGCCCAGTAAATAAAGGCCCTTGTTAATAAAGGCGTATTAACAGTCATCCTCATTACTCCTTTCCTCCAAGCCGTAGCAACCACTAATCTACTTCTGTCTGTGTTGGTTTGTTCTGGACATTTCATGTAAATGGAATCATACACGATGCGGTCATTTGTGTTTGGCTTTTTTCATTTAGCGTAATGTTCTCAAGGTTCGTCCATGTTGTGGCATGTATCAGTACTTGGTGCCTTTTTGTGGCTGAGTAATATTCCAGTCTATGAATATACCACATCCTGTCTATCAGGTCATGACATGTGGGTTCTCTCCACATTTTGGCTGTTACGAATAACACTACTAGGAATCCTCTGTGTAAGTTGTATGTGAACATGCTTTTGATTCTCCGGGTGCAGACCTAGGAGTGCAACTGCAGTGTTGTATGGGAATTCTCTGTTTAACTGTCTGCAGAATTGCCAAACCATTTTCCAAAACAATTGGATCATTTTACATTTCCACCAGCGGTATTCCAGCTTCTCCACATCGTCGCCGACACTTGTTGTCCATCCTGTTGAGTTTAGCCATCTTAGTGGTTTTGAAATAATAGTGCACGTTAGTTTAGATTTGCATTTCCCTGATGACTAATGAGGTTATGCTTCTTTTCCTGTGCTTGTTGAGAGTTTCTGTATCTGATTTTGAGAAATCTCTATTCAAATCCTTAGCCTGCAAGCTTTTTTTCCGCTTTTTGCCTGTATTTTTACTCTCTTCATATACTTTTCGATATGCCAAAGATCTATAGATCTTAACAGTTTTAGCCTTCATATTTTGGGATTTTTAAAAAGTCTTTCTCTTTTATCAATAAAAAGAAAATAAAAACTTCTAAAATTTTTATGGTTGCATATTTTAATTTTAAATATTCAATCCATCTGGAATTTTGTTTTGTGTAAGGTATGAGAAAAAGGATGAAAACATTTTTACAGGTGGTCTGAGTGATTACCAAATTGCTACAAACGCTCCTTTTCCCATGACCCATATCTTCACTGCATTTTCCCGTAGTCCGTACAGAGATGCCTTTTTACAGAGGGAGGCCCACCATTCCCAGCCATTTCATTTTAAGGTTTGTTTTCTGCAATTAAATCCCTTGTGTATCTTATCTACACACCTTTTCTTTTAAGCTAATACAAATTTTGTGTGAGTAGGACCTTGGCGAGTGTAAGATGGGCTTGAATTTCATAACTGGTTCCGTGTGGTGCAGCCCAGCAGACGGACAGACAGAAGCAAGGGCTGCAGAGGCGACAGAAGCTATGAGAACATGAGCCTCTAGAGATTTGCTGTGGAATTTCAGATAAAGATTCCATGTGCCAGGAATAGTCTACATCATGTGGACGCAGTGGTGAAAGTACACATTGTCCCTGCCATTGCGAAGGGGACACCCAGTGCGGGTGGGAGGGGGACTGGTAAAATGCAGTCCAAAGAAAGGACGGACCATGCTCCAGGAACCACACTGGACTTCAGAGAGCTTTGTTGGCTGCCGTTCGTCTGTCTGGCTTCTAGATGTCAGAGTGCCCTCATGCTCAGTGCTTAGTCCTCTCTCTCTATTGACACCCTCTCTCTAGGATGCCTCAGGGAGTCGGTTGCTGTCTGTCTGTAGCTGAGGATGTGATGTTTACACCTCCATCCATTTCAACTCCTCCTGGTTCATGACTTCTATTCAAATGTCAGCGTAACTCTCTGTACCGAGTTCTTCATCTGTAAAATGTGCCTTATAATGATACATTCCTCACATGGGTATCATGCAGAGCAAGTATCTTAAGAAAGGAGAAGCCCTCACAAGAGTCCTGGCACCAGTAAGTGTTAGCTGTCAGTATTATTACCTGACATCTTTACGTAGATGTCTGACAGCTATGCCATGTTACCAACGCCATGAAACAATTCTTGGTCCCAACCGCGTTCCACCCTTATCGATGAATTTCTCGGGGCTTCAGTGATGGGAATGTGTGCGTTTTTCCACATAATGGACATGGCTAATAAAGGTTGGCCTGGTCCTTCATAATAAGTTGCTCCAAAGTTTATATGGGTGGACTCAGACAAGTGATAGCCAACTAATATAGACAAAAAAATAGAACTCTCAGCTGCTCATATTTGTACTCTCAGCCTAGAATATCTGGTGAGGGTACTATATGGACTGAATTGTGTAACCCCAAAGGTACGTTGAAATCCTAACTACTGTACCTATAAATGTGACCTGATTTGGATATAGGGGATTTTTAAAATTATTTTAATGAGGCCATACCAGTGTAGGGTGGGTCCTAAACCTAATCCCTTCTGAGTTACAAAAAGAACAGAATAGACACAGACACAAACAGGGGAAGAGGGAGACAGACAAAGGGGAAGATAATCTACAAGGCCAGGAACGCAAAGGGTGGCTGGAAGCTGCTAGAAGCTGAAGTAGACATGAGCCATGCCCTGAATTCCTACTTCTAGCCTCCCGAACTGTGAGAAAATAAATATCTGTTCTTTAAAGCCACCCAATTGTGTTATTTTTTTCTTATGGCAGCCCTAGATGACTAACACATACCCATGGTTATCCATGAAGCCTGGTGTAAAATAGTGTTCTCCCCTCCTTGTCTAGCCCACCCGAATCCTGCTATTTCCTTATCAGTGTCCTCTGCCTTCACTAAGAGCTACAACAGAGTCGGCTTGATGCTGATGCATAGAAATGCAGTTTATTTTTTAGTTTATATTTATGATTGACTAGCATTAATTTTAATGGTTTGTTAATTTTTCTGTGGAGGCATTTCTGAAATCTATGAATAATAGCAGTTGCAGCTTTTCCTTCTTTTTGTTGTCATTTTGTTCTAGCTTGGACCTCCAGTGTTAAATATTTAATATAAATAATGATAGAAAGCATCCTTATTTTTTTAATATTTTTTTGTGTGCTTTAAGTGAAAGTTTTCAAATCAAGTCAGTCTCTCACACAAAAACGCATATACACCTTGCTACACACTCCCAATTACTCTCCCCCGAATGAGGCAGCCTGCTCTCTCCCTCCACTCTCTCTTTTCGTGTCCTTTTCGCCAGCTTCTAGACCCCCTCCACCCTCTCATCTCCCTTCCAGGCAGGAGATGCCAACATAGTCTCAAGTGTCCACCTGATCCAAGAAGCTCACTCCTCACCAGCATCCCTCTCCAACCCATTGTCCAGTCCAATCCATGTCTGAAGAGTTGGCTTTGGGAATGTTTCCTGTCCTGGGGCAACGGAAGGTCTGGGGGCCATGACCACTGGGATCCTTCCAGTCTCAGTAAGACCATTAAGTATGAATTTATGAGAATTTGGGGTCTGCATCCCACTGTTCTCCTGCTCCCTTAGGGTTTCTCTGTTGTGTTCCCTGTCAGGGCAGTCATTGGTTGTAGCCGGGCACCATCTAGTTCTTCTGGTCTCAGGATGATGTAGTAGCTGATTCACGTGGCCCTTTCTGTCTCTTGGGCTCGTGATCACCTCGTGTCCTTGGTGTTCTTCATTCTCCTTTGATCCAGGTGGGTTGAGACCAATGGATGCACCTTAGATGGCTGCTTTCTAATGTTTAAGACGCCAGACGCCAGTCTTCAAATTGGGAAAGCATCCTTATTTTAATGCTAATTAATTTTAAAGAGAATGTCCCACATTTCACCATGAACTATCATGCCAGTTGTATTTTTCCAACTTAAGGAACTCCTTTTCTGGTCCATGATTGCTCAGAGTCCTTATCTCTCAGTGTGATTGGATTTTATCAACTGCTTTGTCCCCATCTCTTGAGGTGAGCATGTCTTTTCTTCTTCCATCTATGCTTATGGTGAATTAAATTATTCAATCTTTAATGTTCACTCAAGCTTGCATGCTGATGATAAACCCCCTTGATGATGGCGTATTACCTGGTTTATACTTTGCTGGATTTCCTTTGCCAGTATTTTATGTAGGTTTTTGCATTTCAGTTACTTAGTGTGCTTGCCCTGTAACTCTTCTTCTACCATCCCTGTCTAATTTGGTGTCAATATTAAACTAGCCTTAGGGATGAAGTAGAGGAGCATCTCATCTTTTTCTCTTCTTTTCTGACTTTGCACAAGATTAAAATGCTCTGTTTCTTGCCTGTTTGCTGCAACCTGAATGAAAGTGGTCTCGGCCTCCTATTTTCTTAGGGAGATCTTGAACTACTGACCCATTTTGTGTAGTGATTAAAGGTCTTTTCTGGTGCTACGTAGAAAAATTTCCACTGCATGTTCTAGGCTGCTAGGATTTCCTCTTTAAATGTTATGTTGTTATCACGATTTTCAGTCTCATCCACGTCAATTACTCAATCCCAGATTTTCCCTCATTTTTCCAAAGTCATACTCTACATCTATTCCTGGCAGCAATTCCCTTATCTAAGACTTGTTTGCAAACAAAAATACAACCCAGCATCTTTGAGTCCATGATGTGAGAATACAGTCCCATATAACTTTTTTGTAACTGTTGTTAAGTGTTTCTCCTCTTTTTTTTTTTTTTTTTTGTTCATTTCCCACCTATCTAGCAGTTTCAAAGTTGTGCACTTAAGGTTGAGGTCATTAGCTGGATTGACTCCGTGCAGGGCCATGGGGTGCTAGTTGCAAATGGGAATCAAAAGAGCACTCCTCTAGAACTAGGAGGCAGGAGGAGGTGGTTGGGCGGTTGTTGGGGGGGGGGAACTGGGCAGGGCTGTGTGGAGAGGGGCGCCCAGGGGAGGTGCCAGGTCGGAGGCTGCCCCACCACAATCTCACGTGCATCAGGAAGGAGCTGGCTGCAGGAGCCTTTCGCCAGAGTCCCAGCCCACCCAGCCTTGCCCTGAACTCAGACCCGCTAGGCTCACAGGTCCCACCAGAACTAGGGGAAGCCTGAGGCTATCGATGTCAAGTCCCAGGGTACACCCCTGAGCCCAGTCACAGTGCTTATGCTGGGATAGTAGGGCAGAGGAGGCGTATGGGGACTTGGGTCCAGAGGGTGACCCAGAAAGGGTGGGAGAGTTGTGGTCACCCTAGGACTCTGGCTCCGCACGTGAAGGGCCCCAGGTTGCACTTCCAGGAGGAGAAGGCGAAGCCACAGAGGCCACACTGCTCACACAAACAATCCCCCACCCCCCTCTGCCCTTTCTCCAGGCTGGACGCCCCTCCTGTGCTGTCCTCAGAAGGGCTCTTCAGGGACCGCACCCCTAGTTTGCGGAGCAGCAGAGCCTGCCCCAGTCTGGACTAGGGACTTTATTTCTTCCACTCTCACCACTGGCTGAAGGCAGACTCCTGTCTCCACAGACTAAAGAGGAATTATCAAAATGAGCTCAAAACTCTAGATTTGAGTTAAGGATCATAAATTAACACAGAGAAATACAACTTTAACAACAAAGACCTGTTTGGAGTCCCAGTTGCAATTAAAAAAAAAAAAAAAAAACTTGAACAGAGGGAGTGATAAAGTCTTCCTTCTTTTGCCACCCTCTCTCGGTGGTCCCAAGCTTTCTCATCTCCCACCTCACAAGACTGTATCAACTGCTTTGAGACTTTTAGAATAAAGATCCCCAGGCATATCACTGCTGTCACCCTGTGAGGATTTCCCCAGTGCTGGGTTAGACTAAGACAGAATCCTTCCAAGGCTTCCAGGGCCTGTGTACTGGACGGTCAGCACACGGAGCCTCAGAGCCCACTTTGTTTTTCCTGCAATTGGGCACGACCCCAGGGACATGACCCTTGAGAGTGCTGACACTTCCTGAAGGCAGTGACCCTCCCCCTGGGCTTCTCTCTGCCTGGGTCTCAGAATCTCTGAGGCCAACTTGTACCCTCGGAAGTGTTTCTACTGAAGGACACGTAAACAGCACTGTGGATTTGTGTCCTGCAGTCTGCAAAACTGCCTCCCCTGAGTGGGGTGAGGAGCTAGTGAAATACTGAAATCATTGAAACTAGCAGAAGCCACAGCTCATGGTGCTGGGAGAAAACTGGGAAGGACGGAGAGGTGAAGAGGCTATAAAGGCCCAGTTGTGAAGGCGACCATGGGCCAGGATGTCCTGAAGTCGCAAAGCTGACCAATGCTGAGTGCCCTAAAACCTGCCACTCCTGTACCCATCTTTTCTTTCAATGGACAAAGTCTTCCCCTGCTCTTATGTGCCTGGGCTGGAAGGGCCTTTGACTTATAACATGAAGCAGCCTCCAGAGCCTCTTGGGGCAAGTGATGGTCAAGGAGGCTCTGCCTAACCCCACCCTGCCCTTCCCACTTGTCAGAGGACCAGGAATTTCAGTCTTCCAGCTCCTGGGCTGATCTAGTGACTTGTAACAGGATTTCGCTGGAACTGGAAGGTGTTGAAGACAGGAAGTACTCCTGGGTTTCTTCACCCAGCTGAATGCCTAGTTCCTGGTGTTATTACACGGCTTACATTCAGGATAAGAAGAGGCGTTTGGAGCTTTACGCATGACCTCTTAGCAGAGGTTTCTGTTCAGGAACGAAGAGGTAAAAAGAAGCAGTATCTACTAAGTCCTTTTCAAGAGTCTCAGGAAATTCTCACGAAGACCCTCTCAGGTAAGGACTGACGGGAAATGCCTTGGTTTAATATTAAACTTTGCCCTTGACACATTTTGTTTATGGAGGGCGTATACATATTGTCCGCTCAAGGAAGCACTGTAGTTCTTATCTAGACTTTATGTAGAATGAGTATATATAAAACCTAAACTTGGTCCTTAAGCAAGGGGTTACCTCTTAGAGAAGGCCTATGGGAAGGTTTCTACCAAATTCTGTGGTGCTGCCATTGCTCCAAGGAGCCAGGTGGTGCCAAATTTGAGCACTCGGCTGTTAACCGAAGGTTAGTTTTTTGAACCCACCAAAAGGCTCTAAGGAGTAAAGACCTGGCGAACTGCTTCCGTTAAGATTACAAACCAGGAAACCCTATCAGGGCAGTTCTCCTTTTACACTGGGCCACAATGACGCAGAAACCCACTCGATGGCACCTAGCAATAACAACAGGAAGCCGTTGCCCCCCATGTGCTTGAAGTGCCTCTCTGGGGAAGGTTGGCCTTCAGAGCCAGCTCATGGCCACACGAGAACTGAGGCTCATGTTTTGTTACCACACCTTAGTTTCAGTCAATAAATTTATTTTCCAGTTTATTCACGAGACTTGACTGCAGACATCTCTCAGGTATTGTCAAAATTAATTCCATTCTCTAATAATGATTTGCCAGGACGTATTTCCAAGCGTTTCCAAGAGACTGGAAAAACTTTCCAAAGAGGCTTGTCCAGCGCCATGTTGTGCAGTAACTACAGTGTTGACGTAGTATTAACCACATATTATTATATTAACCACATAGTTTCCACGTTTTCTGCTTTCCATAAATACAACTGAAATTCCAAGTCTACCACCTGAAGTACTTCCTTTAGTGTTTCACTTAGAAGTCTGGTGGTGATGAATTCTCTCAGGTTTCTTTCCCCTAAGAATGGCATTATTTGTGCTTTACTCCTGAAGGTAATGATACATAGATACATGATACATAGAATTCTGGGTTAATATTTCCATCTTTCAGGGTTGAAAAAATGATGTTTCACAATCTATTTTTTTGGCTTCCATGGCTTCTGATAGTGAATACAGAGTCATTCAAATTATTTTTCTCAGGTGAAATGTGTTGTTTTCTCTCTACCTCCTTCCTGAGTATTTTCTTGACCTTTGTTATTCTGCAGTTGATTATGATGTATGGTATTTTTATGGAAGTAACCCATGTTCTCTATATATATATGTGTGTCAACTGTTTTTCCCCTCCCGGGTGTGTCTGTGAGTACAGTATACTGTTTTTTTTCTTTTTACATGCTGCTGTTAAAAAAAAGAAAAAAAAAATTAGAGTAATGTACTTACAAATATACTTGGGATGTGGGGTAAGGCCCACTGGGTTGGCAAAAAACCCATAACCCGCAGAATATTTTTGTGCAAATACGGTATTGGGGCATGGAATTCTTTAACTTGCTGTGGTTTGCTGAACTTTTTGAATCTGTAAGTTTATGTCTTTCACAACATTTGGAAAGTGTTCAGCCAGTATTTTTTCAAATACTATTTTCTTCACCACACATTTTGTCCACTTCTTCTGGAGTTCCAATAAATAAGCTTTTTGTCTAGTTCTTGAGGCACTGTCCATTTTTTTTCCATATTTTCCTCTCTGTTTGCAGAATGGATATTTTCTACTGATCTTATTTCAAGTATTTAGTTTTTTTCTCTGTCATCACCATTCTGCTATTGTGAAAATATCAACTGAATTTTTGATTTCTACAATTGTACTTTTAACATGTAAAATTTTCATTTGCAAATAGCACCTATTATCTTTCCATTTATTTAAAAAGTGTCCCTGTTATTTCTTGGATTAGAATAGCATTTTAAAATCTGTTTCTTATGATTTTGAGAGTACAAGTCCTGCTTAAATTTTATGGAGAATTTTTTTGTTTTTAGCAGTCAATTGACCCAGTTATGTTCAGGCTCCAAGTTCTGTCCCATCTTCTGTATTCTATGGTTCAAATGTGAGTTCAATTTTTGAAGGCTTTGCAGCTGTATTAAAGTCTAACCTATGTGAGCGCCACTCAGTATGGAACCTTGATGGCATTCTAACCCATAGTGCGGCTCTTAAAGGATTTGATAATGCTTCTTTGGGTCAGGGCAATGGATACGCACCTGGGGGGTGAACCAGGAGTTCATAGCAAGTCTGCAGAATCTCTTTCTTGCACAGCCTCCTCTCTCTCTTCTCTTCTTCTCTCTGAGTTCAGAAGGAGTGCTTTCCTGGCCCACTGGCGGGAATGCTGGGGCTTTAATCTCCTCATTCTGTTGTGCACATCAGTGACTGGTTCTGCCTATGGGGCCAAAGCACTGGACAACCAGCCAAAAGGCTGGCAGTTTGAACGTGTCAAGAAGCACCTCAGAAGACAAGCCTGGCAATCAGCTTTTGAAAAGTCTCACCCTTTGAGGTAGAATTGACTAGGTGTCAGTTAACAGCAGAGAGAGAGAAAATGTAATGGAGCTTTCTCTACAATATTTGGTTCTTCCATACTCTGGTCAGAGAGAAGGATTCTCCTCTGCCAGAGTTTCAGGTGTCTGCCCACCTGCCCAGCTGCCTGTCTCTCTCCTTTGCAGACCTTCTATCCCATTTATATGAGAGAGGGCTTCTCTTGGAGCTATTTCTGTCCACAACGGGTGTGCAGCTGTGAGATTTGGGCTCATTTAATTTCAGCCTCTGGAATGTCCATACTTTATGTTCTGGTTCCGCCCCTTCCCCATCCACCTTCAACACTTTCCTTTGCAGAGTCCTGAGATAGTGTCCCATGCATTTGTCCAGATACTTAGTTGTCAGATACCAGCATAGCCACTGGGGGCAGTGCTGTTGTGGTTGGGGGGGGAGGGACTGTACACTGAAGGAGCTGCAAGACCTGGCTGCCTTGTGTGAGCAGGACGGGGGTGTGCTGAGGAGTGGGTGCTGAAGGTGCTGAGTCAAGGGGCGTTTAATATAAAGTTGGGTCAAGGATAGTTTGTTGACAAGGATTTATTGCCGTAGCAAGGGTTCTGGAAATGGGTTTAATATGCTGTGGGATTGCTTTTGGAAGCTTAGAAAAGGCAATGGCCCACATTCTCTGAAATCGAAATGCCAGACCTGCTGTGTCAGATGTTGGAAGAGGGATTAAAAGCCTCCAATATGTGGGCATGTCTGAGTTAGTCTTCTATAAGACCATTTCTTGGAAGTCCTGAAGGATACCCATTTCATCAAAAGAATAAGGAATGCGGAGATGAGGGGAGCACCAGCAACACAGAGCTTACCAATATGTATACTTTGTAGGGAGTCCCTGGGCGCCACAAACAGTTAAGTGCTTGACTATTATCCGAAAGTCTGGCAGTTTGGCAGTTTGAACGTACTCAGAGGGTCCTTGGAAGACAGTCCTGGCCATCTGCTACTAAAGGATGAAAGCCTTAAAAACACTATTGAACAGTTAGTTCTACTATGCCCACATGGGGTGGTCATGAGTCAGAAATGACTTGATGACAACTAACAGCAACAATCGTCTATAGGCTCAGGTTGTTAGTGGGAGCTGGGCTGCCTAGTAGCAATGCAAATCATGGGATCAAAGCTCCACAGAGGCCAGGTGGAAGTACTTAACCGTCAGAAACAAGTTGTGTGTGATTCCAATAATGGTCAGCAGGTCAGAGTAGTAGTTATCTATTGGGGCATAATAGATTTCCCCAAACTTAGCAGGTGTGAGATAAATGGAAAATTAATATTCAACTCATTCTGATAAATTTGGAACTAGACAAAAATTTTTGTATCACTCAACATAGTTTTCAGGTGAAGGAATAAACTAGAAAATTTAAATAACTAGTATAAGTATAATAAGAGATTTTTCAAAGAATGATGATATAATTGCATACCTGAATAAAAGACAAATACATCAAAATCAATGGTTTGTCTCCAGTATAGACACGAGGGTCTCAAATTGGCAAGGGTGAGAAGGGCAGACCGTTCTCTTTCCCCTACTACTTGACTGGATCAAACTGTGTTCAAAACTGTAAAATATTTAGGAAAACATTGTTTTGACCAGAGCAGCAAAGGACTTCTATGACGAAAACTAATGTACTAAAATACATAAAATGAAACCTGAATATATGCAAAAAATATGCCATATTTTCAAATGAGAAGTCTTGTCAATCAAATGGAGGTCCCTAAAACTAATATATAAGTGGAATGTATTTCCAGTCAGAATATTAAGATAGTTGTTTTTGAATTGTATACAGTAATCGTATGCTACAAATAGTACAGTAGATAGCAGAGGATGTTGCTGGTGTTAGGAGACTTGGAGTCCATTTCTGACTCATAGTGATCCCATTTCACTGCCCCATAGGGTTTTCTAGGCTGTGATCATTATGGGAGGAGAACAATAGGTCTTTCCCCTCAGTGCCCCCTGGTGGGTTCGACCTGCCAAACCTTCTTTGCATTAGCAGATGAGCACTTAATCACTGCAACACCACGGCTGCTTTAAAAGGTATAGAGAAGAAAAACATGAAAAAGCAGGATACTGACAGGTGTCTACCTCCTCAGGTAACAGAAAAAATTGATATTACACAGCATAGAAACTGACAAGTTGACCAATGAAACAAAATCTGCTAAGAAGTCACGATAACCATTGATACAAAGGCGGTATTTTGAGAAAATTATATTTATTTAATAAACGGTGCTGACTCAAGTGATTGTTCTGGGGACAAAGCTTGAGAAAATGTGATACACAAATGATAGATTTGGAAAATCATGTGAAATGGAGATGATAAGACTTAATAACAATTTCCATTTTACACAGAAGGATAAAAGTTAAGCACTTGAAAAATGAGCAGTGAATTCAAACAGATCGTTCACAGCAAATCCACATGCCCAATAAACATAGTCCAAGTTGCTCAAAAACACTGGTAGTTAAGAAAATATCAAAGTCCCAGTGAAACTGGCACAATTTAAAAATCAACACCATCTATAGCTGGCTGGGCTGTGGGGAGAAGGATACCCTGAGACATGGCTGAGAAGGTGCTTTAGGACAGCCTCTAGGGGAAAGACACGGCCATGGCTCTGTACTTTTAAAACATACTTTGAGCTGGAAATCTCACTCTATGGAGTCTATTCCACAGAAACAGATCCTGTAGTACACAACGGATAGTTATTATTAGTGTTGACCAAACATTGACTGTACATTGATAGTTGAATGATAGATAACTTATGGTAAAGCTACATCATCAATAAATGAGTTGTAGTAGTTGAGTGGGAAAAATATCTGTGAAGTATTATTTATTACTGAAAAAATCTAGGTGCATGCAGAGAAGTGTATATAAAATGAGCACATCTGGGTTAAACAATATCAATTGTTTGAATATGCTTGAATACCTGTTTATGTTTATGAGTGTGTATAAGTCCGTGTGCTTGTTTAAGCAAGGATAAGAGAGACTACTTACCACATTGTTAACCTGAATTATCTTGGATCCACTTGCGGGAAAGAACAGGGGGAGGAGAGCTAGAACACGCAGGAAGAGTGGACTTAAAAAGCATGGATGATAATGTTTACATTTTAGTAGTGTTATGTATGGATGAACAAATCTGTCTTAAAGTGAGAAAGCCAGAATATTCCTTAGAAGCAAGGATGGCTTTGGCCATGTTATCAAGAGGGGAGGGACCAGTCCCTGGAAAAGGACATCATGCTTGGTAAAGCAGAGGTCCAGTGAAACAGAGGAAGACCCTCAATGAGATTGATACAGTGGCTGCAACAGTGTGCTCAAATATAGCAACGATTATTAGGATTGCCCGTGACCAGGTGGTGTTTTGTTCTGTGGTGCAAAGGGCCACTGTGAGTCAGAACTGACTTGATAGCTTCTGACAAGAACATGTAGAAGTACAGATAAAGTGTACTGAATTGAGATCATCTATTTAAATTATTCATGTAAGTTAAAAGATCAAAAAATATAGTGTCAGTGCCATATCTAATGACTTACAGAGAATCAAGGTAGAATATCAAGTGAAATAAGGTGCGAGAGCAATGTGGGTGGAGTGTGACCAGGCTTTCATAAAAGCCAACACCCGAGCAGATGTACTTGTGTACCTGTGACTGTGTATATGTGTCCCTGCAGAGAGGTGTAGGGAAGGATACACGTGTGTCTATTAACATTGGATACCCTGGGGGAGCAGGACCAAATTACATAGGAGGGTGGGACCCTGACATAAATTTTTTTGCCACACAAATCTGTGATCTTGCAAATGTGATAAAAAAACAATTTCAGAGCTTTGGAAATTCATAAACATCATAGATACATGTATATTTTAACGTGTTTTGTTAAATATTTAAAATAGGTGAAAATTCTCCAGAATGACAGACAAAAGATTTGAATCACTGGCCGGAGAGCACACCGCAGAAAGTAATAATAAGATCCAGTGGATTTCTTGTTGTTCTTGGAGCCAGTGAGTTCTTCTGGTCTCTATAACTGGAAATGACCAAAAATAATTTTGGAAGTCAGTAGAGTTACCCCTCAAACACATCTTGCAAGCACACGTCTACAGCTAAATGTAGAAGGCTGGACGCCATGTGCGATTCACTAGGTAACTCATGCGCCTCTAGAAGATTCTCTTTCCTGGATATGCTGCTTCCACCTCCTCCCTGTGTAGCCCCACTGGATAACCCACCTTTGTGCATTCTAGGCCCCATTTCAGGTCTGAGCCTAGATCATAGAGGACATCAACTGGGAAGGTAGCTTTTAAGAAGAAAGATGTTGATGAAAAGATTTCAGAAACCAGCACCTCCCCAGCCAGCCTCTCCCAGCCTGGGAATACCAACCCTCCCACCCTGATACCTCTGAGAATCTCTGATTTTTCGGTTTGGATCCTTAGGAGGCTGCAGAATTTACCTGGTCTGAACACCTTGGTTCTTCTCTGCCTGTGACCCTCTCCCTCACAGGAGCTGTCTCTGTCACTCTGAGGAATACACACAGGACAGACTGTGGACGGAGGTGCCCATCCTAGAGGCCCTGCCCTCCATTCCTCTGCCCCTGGGGGGTTCCCTGTGATACTTGTGGTCTCATTTCCTAGAGAGATGGATACACCCCTGTCATGTCCAGGGCTTCCCCAGACTTGGGATTTGATGTCGCGACTGAGACTGGGGCTTTGTTGTCCACTGTTGAGTCTGGCCCTGAATCTGCCCCTTCCCACCATTACCTCTGATCACCTGTGTTCTCGCTGTTCTCCCTGGGTTTGAAGCCTTTCCTCTCCTTTGGTTCTTTCACCTCAGAGGGCCTTTTTCTTCCAGTTCTTTGACCTCGCGACAGGTCAGATTTGACCACAGGAAAACAAAAAAAAATTAGCAAGTTTGACATGTCAAGAACCGGAATGTACAGCTTGATTTAGGAGAAGAAAAAGTTCCAAAGCTCTACCCCTTCCCCTAGGACATGCTCTACAGGAAATATCCTGCAAGCCCTGGATCAACTCTTATCCAGAAATGGTTAACACCCAGGGGGATTTTTCTACACCACCTCCCACTTACATTCCCCTAATGTGGCAAAAAGGATGCATCCCAATCATAAACCCAAATTCACCCTAGGAGACCAGAAGACATGGCTTGGGTGAGTTCATTTTCCTTCAACCTGCCCTCCTCTCCTCCTACCAAGCCCTGCCTCTTTCTCTGCCTCTATACTGCTGGGAAGGGACCCAGAGTTGTTTGTTTAGGGCTTTATGTCCACTGCTCACCTGCAGACATGTTTCCCAACAGCCTGCCATCTCTCTGATTCCTTCTCCTCCAAAGAACTCAGTGACACCCCCTTCACCATCACACCTCAGCAGGGCCCCCCCCAATCCTCCCAGGTCCCACTGAAATCCCCTTTCCCTTTCCCTATTTATGCTGCGCTCATCCTTAGGGTCCCAAGATCTCACCATCCAGATGAGGCCTGTCCTGTCCTCTCCTGGGCCAGGGGAGCCTCTGAGGGGACCTGGTGTCTGCGGTCAGGTATCTGGGGCTTCTTCCATCCAGATCCCCCTTAGGGCTGGAGTTCTCTGTGCGCTTGGGTTGGGAGGGTTGGGGTCACAGTGGAAGGAGGGTATGATCTTCCAGGGGAGCTGGGTTAAACAAACCTGAATGGAGGTCTCTCCTGAAGGGCCCACGTTTCCAGCCCAAAGGCCCTGCTCCTCCTAGTCCCGGGGTTCTAGCACGTCTTCAGGCGCTTTCCCCTCTGGCCTCGGTGGTGCGCCTGCGCCTTCTGCAGCCTGGTCTCCTGCCTCTGCAGCCTGTCCAGCTGGTGCCTCAGCCTCTTCAGTTCTTCTCTCTGCTTCTCCAGCTGTTCCTCGAGGCGCCTGCAGACTGCTGTCTTCTCCCTCACCTCCCTCTTCTTGGCCGCCATCAGGCAACGCCTGGCCAGCTGGTGGCAGCGTCTGGGCCTTCGCTGGACTGAGCGTGGCAGCCGCCTCTCCAGCAGCTCTTCAAAGAAGACCCGGCAGCTGAAGCCCTGAGTCACACCATGCTCCGCATGGGCCACGAGGGCGTCACGGGACTCGAACACACGGCAGCAGGCCACGCAGCGGAAGCCGCACTCACGGGTCACCAGCCACTCCGGGGTGGTTGGGCGGGGTCTCTCCCCATGCTCCTCCCCTTGATCAGTGGGCTTCTGGGTACAGGTCTGAGGCCCCTCCTGCCAGGGCTCCAGGTTGCTGACCAGGGACTTAGTGTTGGCCAGACTGGGGGCAGAGCCGATGGTGCTCTCCTCAGAGAGCTCGGCCTCAAAGACCTGGGGCATCTTGCCCACGGGTGCAAAGGAGGTTTTGGTCTGCCAGGCGACCGCTACCCCCTTGACCGTGCGCACCTTGGTGAAATATGCGCACCTGACCCATCGCTTTCCTGGGGCAGCCCCGTAACTGGAGGAATGAGAGGTCTGCTCGGTGGAAGATAAAGGAGAAGAGTTCTCAGATTGTTTTGGAATCTTCCTGGGCCTGGAGCTTTGACTTTTTTCTTGGGATGTTGTTGACTCTTGGGCATTTTCCTCTTGGATAGAGACCTCTGAGAATAGAGAGTTAATTTACTTGAGCTTTCAGGGCCCTTATTCTCACCTGTGACCCCAAAGCTTTGGTCATAGGGACCCCTGGAGGCCTTTCCATCACCACATCCTCCACCTCTGCAGACCCCATGGTTTCTTTCTTCTTCCCCAGAGACCCACCACCCTTTGGGGGCACTGCTGTGGAAGACAAAGTCTCCATTGTAAAGTGGCACTGTTTATGGTAGTTCATTTTTTAAGAAGTTATTTTTCTTTAATTCCACATTTATTGAATTCCAATGAATTTGTTCGTTTGGAACTTAGAAATGACCTCATTCCCATGAAGCTTCATAATAAATGTGTGACTTGACGTTTTGTATGTGGGTGATATTCTTAGTAAATTTGGAGGGTAAACACTCCAGAGCAATGGTCACCTCTTTTCATCCTCTTTTTACTGAAAGGCTTTTTATAGAGTTATACGTAAAACAGAAGAATGTGTATATTTAGTTATGATTCTTACATGTATAGCTCTTCCTTGCACCCTTCTTAACCCAGCCACAGTAAAAGATGAAAATTGTTTTTCTCAGAGTAGAAGCCCAGTCCTTAGTAGATGAAGTGAGGCAGAAAGAGATGGCCGTATCTGAGAACCTTGATGCGAGAACTTCAGATGGAGAACACACAGCCTTCTCCGCTGTGTATGTCTCAGTGGGTTGTCTGTGTCAACCTAAAGGTCTGTGTATGTTTCTGAATCTGTGGGAAGGACTGCAGAGTTCAGGATGCAGAAAGAGATGGAGCTAGGTCGGGTGCGTTGGATGGAGGGAAAGCTCGAGAGAGAGACAAGATTCAGAGAGGGAACATGCCAGCAGTTGGTTAGAAGGATACAGAGATCAAGGAGGGAGCAGAAAGCAGGGCTCAGCCACTGAAAGGCAGAATGGGGCAGCAACAAAGAAGACAAGGCGGGGGCAGACTAGTCGGAGAAAGAATGGATAACTAAGAATGATAGCAGAAACTGAGGTTAGCTATAGTTGGAATTTTAAAATTCTTTCCTGCTAGACTTGGAAAACATCATGCTAAATGGAATAAGTTAGTATTTGCCCTAAGTATAGGGCAAATACTGTACGATCTGACTTACATGAAATAAGCAAATATATAGAAAGCAAAGATTATTGGTCGTTGCCAGTTGTGGGCAGGGGGAAGGGGAAGTTTTTCCACTGGGGCATTGAGGTTATGTTAATGGTTGTAGAAAAGTTTGGAGAAGGATATTGAGAATGGTTACATGACTTGAAGAACGTAATGAGTATCACTGACTCATACATTAGAAATTATTCAGTTATGTTTTATGTATATTTTCAACACAATTAAAAAAATTAAACTTTGCAATTACAGGAGAAAAAAAAATGATCTATACTATAGGTGTCTTTACGTAGAAGAATTGTTAAACCCTTAGGTAAAGATGGTCAGGAGACCTTGGAGGAGAAGAGAAATCCCTAGAGCTAGAGGGGCAGGGCCTTCCTGGACCGTCTTCTGCCTGAGTCCAGGCTGAGGACTGTGGCAGCTTACATTGACTGGGAACTCTGAACGAACGTGTCGTACTGTGCTCCATCACACCACCCACTCCCAAAACCTCCTGATAAATTTGATATATTTTTTTAATTCGCGTGATATATTAATTCAGTCTCATGAAAAAATTAAGCACAAATCTCTGTAACCACCCTTCTACCTGGTTCTATACCCACTGCCCCACTTGCCCACCTGCGTTCTTTCCGCTAACAAAGCAGGAGAGTTCACAAATCTGACTTGTCTGCTACTGTTACGGAAAGCCCCTCAGATGACAGTAGAATTCTATACTTCACTCACATAGTTATTCCTTCGTTTATTTATTCACAGTATAATTTCTTACTGTTTACTAATTGACAGGAAGTTTTTTCAGGTGAAAGCCTCGGTGATCCCTTGTGGTCCTTGTTTCCGGGGTGAATCAAACCCCTTGCTGCCCAGCACCCATCGCACAGACTGAATTTTTCTCCCACCCTTACCTCGGGCCTTAGAGAAAGGCCTCTTCCTCATGTATTGCCGCTCCATTCTGGCTGGGTGAAGATGAACCACGAAGGATGGTCACCGGCAAGATGTTTCTCCTCCTCCCACGTAGAGATGATGTCCCAAACTCTCACAAGTTGGGGACCTTGATTTAGGCAGAACCGTTTGTAATTTGGTATCCAAAGTCGCTCTCCCACAGGAGACCTCAGAGCCACAACCTCTCCAAAGAGCAGTTAGGATCTGAGTGAGCACCAAGGCTTCCAGTAACCCTTGTGTGACATCATCGCTGACATCGCTCAGTTCCGAGGGCCCAGTTTGAATCTAAACAGCGCACTAGGAAAAAATATGGCAACTGTTGTGGGAGAGGCTAGGAGGCTGGGAGGAGGGAAATTATATCTTAAAAATGAATTGCAATGTTCACTTAAAGAAGTCAATATCCAAGAGGAAGGAAACTGTGAGTTGAGGGAATAGAAGAGTATAATGAGTCGCTGTTTCTCCCAAACCTCTTCTCTGGCCTGAATCAAATCTCTCCAGCTCTAGAAACACAATGTCCACTCTGAACACCTCTCAGGCCTCCTTTGCCACTTAGGCTTCACACAGGCTGTTCCCTCTGACTAGTAGACGTTCTCTCCCTTCCTGTTGACTGGTTCCTCCTCCAAGGTACCCAGTCTGTGCTCCTGCTTTATGTATTCAGAGCACCTAGTAATCCTCCATCATAGCACTGAGTCATAGGAGGTGCTCATTTTCCAATTTTTGTCTTCCAAATGGGTTGTAAATAACTTGGGGACAAAGATGGGATCTGCCTTATTTTTGGCAGTCCCAGAAAGTGAGACAGAGCCCCACCCATAGGAGATACTCAATATATATCTATTGATTAAATAACAGAAGACTCTTCCAAAAGACTCACCCTTCGTAGCCATCTGTGCAGAATGGAGGTTTTGGTCTGTTGCCTGGAGGTACCATCACTCAGTGGTGGTGTCTAGGCCACTCTCTCTTGACCTCCTGACTCTCAACCCTGTGAAGCCTCTTGGCCTGTCCACATGCTTCTCCCTTGGAGCCACTAAAAAGGGTAGGATTACATCATCACAGAAAAGCACTGAGACTCCGGACGTCTATGGTAAACCTGCTTGGGAGGCTTAGGAGAGCCCTCGGGAAAGGTCCACTGTCCTCTGCTTGATCTCCTTTTTTGTCCAGGGGGCAATTAGGAAAGGAAGAAGCAAATTGTTGAAACATTTTAAGGCAGGGTTTGGGAAGTTGTGCTTGGTAGGTAGAGGAGAGCCTGAGGATTTGAAGGAAAATGAAAGATGTCAACATGGGAGCAGAGGGCTCGTTTTGTGTGACGACAGATGGTAGAATGTGGGCAAGTGGTTGGAAATATATAAAAAAGAAAATCTCCTAACCATCCACTCGTGTTTCAAAATTTAGGTCAAACATCACTTCGTGGTGGAAGCCTTTCCAACCCTACACCTGGTAGAATTTCCCACCCTGCTGAGTACTCTATTGTATTTAAGAAATGCTTCTGCCACAACTAGGGACAAACTTGATTGCATTTACATGTTGTGATGGATAGCAAAAATGGCCACATGTTCTAATATGTATGTATCCATACATATTATATGACTTACAGCTCCCTTTCTCAAGAGCAAGATTCTTCCTCCACTCCTTGAATTTGGACTGATCTATGATTGCTTTGGCCTTTGGGACAGTACAAAGACTAATAGAAGCAGAGACCGGATATAATTAGACACATCGTGGCTTGCTCTCTTACCAAAAACCAAACCCATCACTCTCAAGTATATTCTAACTCATAGTGACCCTGAAAGACAGAGTAGAACTGCCCCATAGGATTTCCAAGGCTGTCATCTTTACAGGAGGAGAGTGCCATGTCTTTCTTCCACAGAGCAGCTGGTGAGTACGAACTGATTACCTTTCCTTCAGCAACTGAGCCCTTAACCACTGCACCACCAGGGCTCCTCCTTGCCCTCTTGCTGCTCTTCAAACACTGAGAATCCATGGGAACAGCCCAGGCCACCCTAATAAATGACAAGAGACCATTAGAGAGAGAATCCAGCTGAGAAGATTTCACACCCTCTGCCCGCCAGCTGACATGGTGGCTGATTCCAGATACATGAGGGAGCCCATCCGAGAGCGGCTGAGTCTGCCCCAGACCAGAAGAACCCCAAACTGCCAACCTGCAAAACTGTGAGCGAAGTAACTGCTTGTTCTTTTAAGGCACTTCATTTTTGGGTCATTTGTTATAGAGCAATTGATAACTGATCTGTTAACTGGGCTGTTTCTCTCACCAGACTGCAAGGAATCTTTTCTTAATCCTTTCTGTATCAGCAGTATCTGGCAGAGGGTTATTCCTGTAGTCATTAAAAAAAAAAATTTTTTTTTTTAAAAAGTAGAAATTTCTTCATTTACATCATTTAAAAGTTTCTGTCATTATGTTTTAATTTTGTTTTATAAATAAGATATGGCTGGATTTGCAAGTCTAAGCTGAGTGTACATGTTTTTTCCTTAGGTATTAATCCCTTTTTCTTGCTATTACTCATACATTTAGACATAATTCCCGTATTATACTTCATATTCACTGTTCTTTTTTTTTTTTTTTTATTCTGCCTTTCCTGTTTATTTTTTTATTGGAATGATAAAATTTCTCTTACTTTCCTTTTCCTTCTAGCTATTTGAAAGTTGTATTTTCAATTCCTATTCTTTCATAGTAAACATGAGATCTTTGAACATTTTAACATTTGGTATATTGTATCAAGTTCATATCTCAGTTCTCCTCTCAAACAGTAATTTTTTGCTAGCTGCCATTGCTAGAAGCCGACTAATGGTGAACTTAGGTAACACAGAACTAAAGGTTGCCAGGTCCTGTGTCATCCTCACAAATGCCAGCAATTTAGATTCCATCATTATGGCTAATGTGCCAGTCCATCTCACCAAGGGTCTCCTACAGCCTTGTTGGCCTTCTTCTTCACCAACCATGATATTCTCCTCTAGGACTGATTAATCTGTCCTGATGACATGTCCAAAGCAAGTGAATTGGACAGTATTCTCTTGTGATCTGTAAGGGTTTAATTGTCTAATTTTCAGAAGTAAATCTCCAGGTCTTTCTTCCTAGTGTGTCTTAGTCTTGAAGCTCCATTGAAACCTGTCCACCATGGATAACCCTGTTGGTATTTAAAATACTGGTGGCCTAGCTTCCAGCATCATAGCAACATCCAAACCACCACAGTACAGCAAACTAAGAGACAGGCAGTGAGCTGAACAGCGTATTGTTGTTGTTAGGTGTCATCAGGTCAGTTCTAATTTATAGTGACCCTATATACAGCAGAACAAAACACTGGCCAGTCTTGTGCCATCCTCACACTTGTTATTATGCTAGAGCCCATTGTTGCAGCCACTGTGTCAATCCATCTCACTGAGGGTCTTCCTCTTTTTCACTGTCTACTTTACCAAGCATAATGTTCTTCTCCAGGGCCTGGTCTCCCCTGATAACATGTCCAAAGTGTGTGAGACAAACACTCACCATCTGTGCTTGTAAGGAATATTCTGGCTGTACTTCTTCCAAGACAGACTTGTTTGTTCTTCTGGCAGTCTGTGGTATACTCAATATTGTTCACCAACACCATAACTCAAAGGCAGCATTTCTTCTTCGGTTTCCCTTATTCATTGTCCAGCTTTCACATGCGTATGAGGTGTTTGAAAACGTCATGGCTTGTGGCAGGCACACCTTAGCCTTCAGAGTGACATCTGTGCTTGTCACCAGCTTAAAGAGTTCTTTTGCAGCAGATTTGCAATACATCATTTGATTCCTTGATTGCTGCTTCATGAGCGTGGACTGGGGAACTGAATAAAATGAGATCCTTGATAACTTCAATCTTTTCTCTGTTTATCATGATGTTGCTTATTGGTCCAGTTGTGAAGATTTTTGTTTTCTTTATGTTGAGGTGCAACCCATACTGAAGGTTGTAGTCTTTTTTATTCACCGCTAAGTGCTTCAGGTCCTCTTCACTTTTCACCAAGTTTGTGTTATCTGCATATCGTAGGTTGTTAATGAATCTTCCTCTAAGCCTAATGCCACGTTCTTCTTCATATCGTGCAGCTTTTTGGATTATTTTCTCAGCATACAGATTGAATAAATGTGATGAAAGGATAGAACCCTGACACAAACTATTCCTGATTTTAAACCACATAGTACCCCTTGTTCTCTCTGAAGAACTGCCTCGTGGTCTATGTACAGGTTTCACATGAGCAAACTTAAGTGTTCTGGAATTTCCGTTCTTTGAAGTGTTACCCATAATTTGTTATGATTCACACAGTATAATGCCATTTCATAGTCAATAAAACGCATGGAAACATCTTTCTGGTATTCTGGTATTCTCTGCTTTCAGCCCAGATCCATCAGACATCAGCAATGATATTCTTCATTCCATATCCTCTTCTGAATCTGACTTGAATTCCTGTTGCAACTTCTTTTTAATGATCTTCAGCAAAATTGTACTGGGTTTTGATATTAATGATATTGTTGATAGTTTCTGAATTTTGTTGAATCACTTTCTTTGGAATGTGCACAAACATGGATCTCTTCCAATCGGATGGCTAAATTATTCAGCCAGTGCTGCATCTGTTTGTTGAAACATCTCAATTGGTACCTGTCAGTTCTTGGAGTCTTGTTTTTTGCCAATGCCTTCAGTGAAGCTTGGACTTCTTCCTTCAGTACCATCAGTTCTTGATGATATGCTTCCTCCTGAAATGGTTGAACATCGACCCATGCTTTTGTGTGTGTGTGTGTGTGCAGTGACCCTGTGTATTCTTTCCATCTTATTTTGATGCTTCCTGTGTTGTTCAATATTTTGCCCGTACAAGTACAATCCTTCACTATTGCATGTCGAGGCTTGGATTTTTTCTTCAGTTCCTTTAGCTTGAGAGATGCCAAGCATGTTCTTCCCTTTTGTTTTTCTAACGCCAAGTCTTTGCACATGTCATTATCATACTTTGTCTTCTCAAGCCGCCCTTTGAAATCTTCTCTTCAGCTCTTCTACTTCATCATTTCTTTCATTAGTTTACGTTCAAGAGCAAGTTTCAGAGTATCTCTGACATTCATATTGGTCTTTTCTTTCAGTATAAGGGCTGTATTTGAGGGTACCATCATTTTTATAACTTGCAAGTATCCTCTGTCAGGGCAGTTATTGACTGTAGCTGCACACCACCTAGTTCTTCTGGTTTCAGGCTGATGGAGTCCCTGGTTTATGTGGCCATTAAGGGAAGACCTGTTATTCAAGGAATTATACTTAGAGCAAAATTTGTACATTTATGTATAATTTAAAGCTTCTCCTTTAAAATTGCCTTTCCCTGAACAGAAAGCTCTCACCAGGTCATTATGAGAAATACTCTTTCAGTGTGAGGCAGAAAGAGATGTCCATATTTGAGAGTCCGATGGTACAAATCTCAGTAGCCAAGACACAACCACATCAACTGAGTGTGTGGGTGGGTTGTATATGTCAACATAAGGGTCTGTATTTTTCTGAGTATGAAGGTAGGATTGGCGAGTTAAGAAAGAAAGAGATGGAAGCGTCTTGGGAGTGGAGTGCAAGTTCCGTGACAGAAGTTGCAGCAGGGGATCTCTCAAGAGGGTTTTAGAGGCCAGTTAGAAACCTAGGAAGCAAAAGGAAATAGGGCCAGTGGAGGGCAGCACTGGAGTAGTGGTGGGGGGCAGCAAAATAATGGTAGTGGAGAGGGCAACAAAACTGCCCTGAAAGGAGTGGCAAATTAAAGATCCTAGACAAAATTCAGGTTAAGAAAGTAGGAATGTAAAAAAAAATTCTATCCTATAGCTCTCTTTGCTGTGAGGGTTTTTTAGGCCCTTCGAGAGATGTGGGGAGAAGACATAGGAGGAGAAGGGGAGTTCCTGAATCTAGGGGAGGAGTCTGCAAGCCATCTTCTGCCCTCAATGATGTGGGCTCTGGGCTCCTTCAACTTCTCACTGCCAGAACCTCCTGAGATATTTTCTTAATTCTTCACATAGTACATTAATATCATGTCATTAGAAAATATAATAAAGTACGCTTCTCTCTAACCACCCTTTTCCCCATCCTATACTCTCTGCCCTAGTTGTCCACTGGCTTCCTTCCTTTCCACCAGGTACAGATCTTAAACAGCAGAGTGCCTCGTCTGAATCTGTTCTGGAAAGCTCTCAAACTCCCAATGAATTCTGTAGCTTGATCCCTCACTTATTCCTACATTTCTTGTTGATATAAGAATTTGGTTAATTGTCCACCAAATGACAGGAAATGCTTTCTCAGGACGCTCCTCCTTATGACCTTATCCGTTCCCAATTCCTTCATCTTGTCCTATCATGGCTCTCTTTTCTGGTGGAAACCAGACCCTTTGTTCCGTAACACACATCAGTCTGGGACAATTTTTCCTCTCACCCTTATCTAGAGTCTTAGAGAAAGGCCTCTTCCTTCTGTATCACTGTTTCATCCTCTCTGGGTGAAGATGTCCAATCATAATGATGTTCTGAAGGATCTTTATCCCTTTTTCCAGTTCTTCATGATGCATGACCGTTTGGTGACTTGGGGACCCGGGTTTAGTCCGGAATTTCCGTGATAGAGTAGTTCCAGGTGCTCTCCCACAGGATCTCAGATCGACATCCTCACCAAAAGAGATCAGCATGAATGGCATGGCTTCCATAACCCTGTGTGACATCATTCCTGACATTGCTCAGTTCCATGGGCCCACTTTAAACAGAAACACAGCAAAAAGAAAAATATGAAACTGTTCAAGTAGGAGCTTGAATACTGCCAGTCCCAGACTGGGAAAAGGGGGCTTGGATATAAAAAAGGAATTGCAACTTTTCTCTGCACTCCATGTCGTTCCTATCCCTTGGTGGGGAGAGAGAGAGTACATGGAATCGTTACAGTGTGACCAGCAGTTGATTTCTCCAAAACTTCTCATTTGACTCTCTTGGAATCATGTCTCTCCAGCCCTGGTCATACAATGTCCGCTCTGAACACCTCTCAGGTCTCCTTAGCCTGTGAGGCTTCACACAGGCTCTTCCCTGTGACTAGAAGATTTTCTCTCCCATCCCATCTGATGGCCTACTCTCTGGTGAAGCATGGTAGTTAAGAGAACTGACCCCATTGGAACAGATTGGGCTTCTGAGCTCACCATAAAATGCTAAGACTCAGGAATTTGTGGTCAGCCAGAATGGGAGGTTTAGGAGTTGACTTGGGGAAAGTCCATGACCTCTGCATCTTTCAGGCTCTGCTTTCACTCTGGAGCCCATATAGAAAAGGAGGTGGTAAATGGAGACAGCATTTGAGGAAGCAATTAAGAACATTGGGGTGGTGATGACTTCTCAGAGGAAAATAAAAGTTTCAACAGGGAAATGCTAGGGTCTACTCTTGTATGACTCCAAACTATAAATAGGGACGAGTGGTTGGAAAACAGTAGAACAAAAGATGATCTGCATCTGGTCACAAATGTTTCAAATGCCTCAGTGGCTTCAGCCTGTCTCCTCAGACTTCTCTCTGGGGAAGACATGGGGCTTCCTGGACCCGGTATTCTCAACTTGGTTCAGACATCACTTCCCTAAATATCCTCCTGGTAGATTTGTTCACTTCTTGTTCCCTACTCCATTGTACCTGCAAAACCCTTTACCACAGCATAAAACACAATTGCATTTACCTGTTGTGGTTGATGTAAGAAATGTCTACACATTTATCCTCTCTCTGTGCCCATGCCTTCTATGAGACTCTGGAGCGCCTTTCATTAGCAGCAGGAGTCTTTCTCCATCCCTCAGTTGGGGCTGACATTATTGTTTTGAACATTGGGATGGTAGAAAACCTGATAAAATGAGAGAGTTGGAAGACTTTACATTGAGACTTCCCTTTTGTTGCTCTTAAACCCTGAGAACTCATGGGAACATCCTCAGGCCAGCCTGCTAGATGATGGAAGACCAATGGAGGGAGGATCTAGCGGTTTCACTGACTTGATGTTATGAACTGGCTCCCAGCTACCTGGAAGCAAATTGTAGACACATGAGGAAGCCGTGTTGTGAGCCACTGAGGCTGGCCCAGATCAGAAGAGCTCCAAACTGACAACTTGAAAAATTGTGAGCTGGTAAATTATTGCTCTTTTAAGACACGACAATTTGGGGTCATTTGTTACAGAGCAATACGTGACTGATACAACTGTTAACTTGGCTGTTTCTCTCACCAGGCATTGAGGGAAATTCTCTGAGTCATTTCATCATCAAGAGCAACTGCCATAGGGTCTCACATGTAGCTGTTATAGTGTAAATGTTTGCTGACTTCATGGATGAATGAATAATATGAATTGTAAGTGTGAATCAGCACAAATTCATGTGTGCAAGAAAACTTGATATTTCTTTAAATAAACTGAATTCCAACTCAGAGCTCTCGGCTTACAAAATTGGGGTAAAATTTTAACCTTACTTCTTTGTAGGGGTATGTTTGGTGTTGGTTTATTTTCTGGGTACCCCGGGGTCCAAAGAAGGACCACGGTTTGAAGATCTTTAACACACCCATCGCCTCAGCCTATGTGGGTGATCTCTCTAGAATCATTGTCTCTGCTGCTTCCATTCCCAGATGGAGCATGAGAACCTTGGCAGGGCTGGGAACACCATAACGTGGTTTGTCTACTTGTGTGCCTGCATTTCCCTTTGAGGTGCTGCCACCTAGCCCAGGGCATTATCAAGAAGCAGGCCTCACCCCTTCCCAATGTGTAGGTCTCTGCTGTCTGACTCCCACTCTTCCCCTGGGTTCCAGTTCACTCAGTGTGATTACTCCAATGAGCTGAGACTCTTAAAACAGACTCTTCAGAGTCTCGAAGTTTCAGGGCTTTAACTCTGTGAGTCCAATTACCTCTTTGAAATGAGGTAGGGAAGATTGAAAAACATAGGAAGATTTTATTTTGAATTTAATGTTTCAATAAAATTTCTTGCCATGCATTTTCAAATGGTTCTGCCTAACAATTCCCTCTGTCCTCTTCCAAGATGCAGGACGATGAGGAGGGAATGTTTGTTGTGTCATAATCTCCAGAAGGATGCAAAGTGCACATGGGGTCCATTTCCCCCGATGCTCACACTTGAGCACCACACCCACATGGAAATCTTTGCAAGTGTTACTGAGTCCTTCACACATCCACAGTGAACAACTTTCAGATTCTCATAAGCAGGAATTATTTGTGTCCATTACTTGTGTCCTAAGACGAGGAACTCCTTGGAGACCCTACTGTGTCCTACAGGGTTGCTGTGAGTCGGAATCGACTCCATGGCATCGGGTTTTGTTTTTGCTTTTTGTGGGGGTGGTTGATGTCAGCTGCAGGAGAGTGTTTAAAAAAATGTTGACAACGTAGCAGGTAAAACCAACCAAATGAAACTGAAATGAAATGTCTTTTTTCACACTTACTGACCTCACAGTTCCTTCAAAGTGTTTACTTTCCACTGGGTTCAGAGGCAAGAGGAAACTCTTCATGAGAGAGACACAGCTTGGGACACCTCCAAAATTATACGTCTCCCTCCTGATGTTAGGTAACATTACATACTGTTTGGCTGGTTTATCATCTGACTGCTCCACAAAAATAGAAGGCCCATGCAGGCAGGACCTTGTCTGCTGTGTTGGTCAGAGTATCCTAGTTCCTGGCACATAAGAAGCTTCCAAAAATGATATGTCTGATTGTATGAGTGGGTGGGTTTTTATAAAAGCCATGGAAGTGCTCTGTTTATGTAGTTACAATAGTGAAAACTGACATAAGGAAATGGAGACTAGTTTTGTGTGATTAGAAATGGAGACCAGTTTTGTATAATGAGAACAGAACTTGTTAATGAAGAGATAAAAAAATAAGATGTATTAATAGAATGTACCCCCTTCACTTTGGCTGGAGAGAGAGATGGTAAAATTGGGTTGTTTTTGCCTTCTGATTTATAGTTTCTGTATATTTAATTGAAATGTTAGTCTTTTGGGGGTCACAAATATTTCTATTGAGATATAATTCACCGGCCATAATATTGCCTTTTATAATGTGCACAATTCTGTGGTTTCTAGTATATGGACAGAGTTGTGCAACAATCACCACTGTCTAGCTTCAGGATATTTTCAGTACCCTGTAAATAAACGCCCTACATATTAGTAGTCATCTCATTACTCCTTTCCTCCAAGACGTAGCAACTGCTAATCTACTTTCTGTCTGTGTTGGTTTGTCTGTTCTGGGTATTTCATGTAAATGGAATCATGCACCATGCGGTCATTTCTGTTTGGCTTCTTTCACTTAGCATAACGTTCTCAAGGTTTGTCCATATTGTGCCATGTATTAGTACCTGATGCCTTTTAATGGCTGAGTAATATTCCATTTTACGAGTATAGCACAGTTTATCTGTCAATTCATGACTTTTGGATTCTCTCCACATTTTGGCTATTTATAAATAATTCTGCTATGAAAATTCTTTTGTAAGTTATTATGTGAACGTGCTTCAGTTGTCCTGGATGCATATACCTAGGAATGGAATTGCTATGTTGCATGTTAACTCTATGTTTACCTTTCTGAGCAAGTACCTAACTGTTTTCCAAAGCGATTGGATCATGTTACATGTCCACCAGCAATGTATGAGGGTTCCAGTTTCTCCACATCCTCACCACTTGTGTTGTCCATCCTGTTGATTTGAGCCATCTTAGTGGTTTTGAAATAATAGTGAGTTTTGGTTTTGATTCTCATTTCCCTAATGACTAATGAGGTTGAGCTTCTTTTCATGTGATTATTGACCATTTCTATACCTTCTTTGGAGAAATGTCTATTCAAATCCTTAGCCTACGAATTTTTCTTCAGATTTTTGCCTGTATTTTTGCTTTCTTCATATAGTTTTTCATATGCCAAACATCTATGTCTGTATCTTACCAGTTTGAGTCTTCACAGCTTTGGGATTTTTAGATAATCTTTCTCTTTTACCAACAAAAAGCAAAACAAAATCTCTCATAGTTTCTTCTGAAATTTGTATGGTGGCATATTTTACTTTTAAATATGCGATCCTTTTGGAATTTTGTTTCCTGCAAGCTATGAGAAAAAGGATGAAAATATTTTTACAGGTGATCTAAATGATTACCAAATTGCTGCAAGCACTCCTTTTTGCCTTTTTGCATAAGCCATATCTTAACTGCATTTTCCATATTCCATGTAGAAAAGCATTTTTAAAGAAGGAGGCCCGCCATTCCCAGCCATTTCATTTTAAGGTTTTGCTTTGCTGCAATAGAAATCCCTTCTATACCTCCTCTACACACCTGTTCGCCAATAAAAATTTTGTGTGAGTAGGACTCCTGTGAATTTATAAGATGAAGTTGAATTTTATAACTGGTTCCATGTGGTGCAGCCCAGCAGAAGGACAGACAGAAGGAGAAGCTCCAGAGGGAACAGAAGCTATAAGAACATGAGCCTCTAGAGATTTGCTGCTGCATTTCACAGAAAGCTCTAGACTTTTCTTTATAAGCTTATCATTATATATGGCCATCACCTTAGAACAGACAAGAATAGTGCTTTTTAAGTGAGGCATTCAGGACAGAACTGGAGAAAAATGTAGAACAAAATCCTAATTAAAAAAAAAAAAAAAAAACAATTCTAGCTTGACAGAGACTGGAGAAACCCTGAGAATATGACCCCCAGACATCCTTTTAGCTCAATAATGAAGTCACTCCTGAGGTTCACCCTTAACCAAAGATTAGACAGGCCCATAAATCAAAATGAGACTCCTGGGGCATACCAGCCCAGGAAGAAGGACTAGAAGGCAGGAGAGGACAGGAAAGCTGGTAATAGGGGACCCAAGGTCAAGAAGAGAGAGTGTTGACATGTCTTAGAGTTGGTAACCAATGTCTTAAAACAATATGTGTCCTAACTGTTTAATGAGAAGCTACTTTGCTCTGTAAACCTTCATCTAAAGAACAATTAAAAACAAAAGTTAGGCATTCAGAAGGAGGGTGTTCATTCCTTAGCAGATGGTTAGACTTATGTGTTTCGGTGAACATATGTACCCATTTCTACTGGGTATGTATCTAGAAGTAGAATTGCTGGGTCATAGAATATATGGATGTTCACAGCTTTAGTAGATATGGCCAAAGCATTTTTAAAGTGGTTGTACCAAATTACACTTTCACTAGCAGTAGATTAGAATTCCAGTTGCTCCGTGTTCTACGAAATAGTTGGTATTTCCATTTTTTTTTTTATTTTAGCCATTCCGGTGTGCAGGGTTAGGAACACATTGTGAGTTTTTATTAGAATTCCTCTGATAACTGATGTAGTCCCTTTCCATATGTATGTTGGCCATACAGAAATCTTTTATAGAGCGTTCAAGTATTGTCTTTCTATTGAATTCTCTTTTTTTTTCTTTATGAATCATCCTTTGTATATTCTAGAACCAAGTTTGTAGTAGGATGTATGTATTGCAAATAACTTCTGGTTCCACATGAATTCTCCCTTGTAGCTTGTCATGAACTTTCAAATTAAAAAGCATGCCTTTTACAAAAACAGGCAAATGTATAGAGACGAAAGTTTATAGGGGTTCCCAGGGGCAGGAGGGAGGGAATAAAGAGGTGCTATTGCATATTTTTTTTTTTATTGCATATGGAAACTGAGTTTCTGTTTACAGTGATGGAAAAATCACACAGATTAAGGGTAGGGTTGCACAGCCGATTAATGTAATTCCTGTCAATAATGTGTACACCTGTACAACTCGTTCACTTGGCAAAGGTTGTGTGTTATATTTACATCAACAACAAAAATGTGTAGCTGCTGAGGCAAAATGATAGTACTGAATTGATGAGATGTATTTTTTACTCTTCTCTATTTTCTCATTTGTTTTTATAAGAAGTTACTGTTAAAATCAAAGATAATAAAACGTTTGCATGATGAAAGTGGATAGCAATGTCTATTCCACTCATTGTGTCCCTCTGAAGTTTAAATGAGGAACTACATGCCACTAGCAGACGCCCAGCCTTACTTAGCACTCAGGAAATATTCATGTCTCCTACCCCTCTGGCTCACAGTCTTCTCCCCTTCTTTATTTGCTCTTTTCTGTTTCCAACTGGTTGCATGTGACCACCAGGCTTCCTGACTCCATCATTCTGCTTTCCATACCAATGTTATTGTAACCTTGGGATCTTGGGCAGTGGTGAAAGTTACTCACTGTCCCTGCCATTAGGAAGGGGACAAGGCAGTGCAGGTGGGAGGGGCAGTGGGGAAATTCGGCCTAGAGAAAGGACAGACCACCTTCCAGGAACCACACTGGCCTTCAGAGAGCTTTGTTGGCTGAGGTTCACCCGGCCAGCTTGTAGGCGTCAGGGTGCCCTAGGGCTCGGTGTTTAGTCCTCTCTCTCTATTGACACCCTCTGTCTGGAATGCCTCAGTGTGTCCACAGCCATCGGTCTGTAGCTGAGGTCGTGAGATTTACACCTTCAGCCATTTCAACTCCTCCTGGGTCCAGACTTATACTCAAATATCAGCTTAAATCTCTGTATCGGCCTCTTCATGTATAAAATGTGCATTATAATGGTACATTCCTCATAGGGCTATCATACAGAACAAATATCTTAGGAAAGGAGAAGCCCTTACAAGAATCCTGGCACCAGTGCATGTACTCAGTAAGTGTTAGCTGTTAGTATTATTACCTGACATCTCCATGTGGATATCTAACAGCTATTCCATGTTATCAAGGCCACGAAACAATTTGGTCCCAACTCCATTCCACACTTATAAATGAATTTCCCAAGGCTTCAGTGATGGGAGTCTGTGTGTTTTTCCACACAACGGACATGGTTACGAAAGGTTGGCCAGGGCCTTCATAATAAAAATAATAAGCTGGTCCAAATTTCATATGAGTGGCCATTGAGACAAGCTACAATCAACTAATGCGAAAAAAAAAATAGAACCACTCTCAACTGCTCATGCTAGTATTCTCAGTCCAGAATATCTGGTGAGGGCACTATTATGGACTGAATTGTATAACCCCAAAAGGCATATTGAAATCTTAACCACCGTACCCGTAAATGTGACCTGATTTGGATATAGGGGATTTTAAAATTATATTAATGAGGCCATACCAGTGTAGGGTGGGTCCTAAACCTAGTCCCTTCTGAGTTATAAAAACAGCAGAATAGACACAGCCACACTCAGTGGGAGAGGAAGACAGACAACGGAGCAGATGCATCTACAAGACCAGGAACACAAAGGGTGGCTGGAAGCTGCTAGAAGCTGGAGTAGACATGAGCCGTGCCCTGAATTCAGGCAGGTAGCCTCCTGAACTGCGAGAGAATAAATTTTTATTCTCTAAAACCACCCAACTGTGTTTTTTTTTTTTTTTTCTTACGGCAGCACTAGGTAACTAACACACATACCTGTGCTTATAAATCCAGCCCAGTGTAAAATAGTGCTCTCCCCTCCGTGGTCTAGCCCACCTGGATCCCGCTGTTTCCCTGTCAGTGTCCTCTGCTTTCACTGAGAGCTATGACAGAGTTGTCTTGATGCCGCTGCAGAGACATTCACTTTATTTTTTACTTTGTATTTATGATTAACTAATATTAATTCTAATATTTTCTATGGTTTTTAAATTTTTCTGTGGAGACATTCCTATAATCTATGAATAATAAGAGTTATACGTTTTTCTTTTTGTACTCCCGTGTTAAATATTTAATAGAAATAATGAGAGAAAGCATCCTTATTTTATTGCTAATTAATATTAAAGAGAATGTCCAATATTTCACCAAGAACTATCATGCGAGTTGTAGTTTTCCACATTCGGGAACTCCTTTTCTGTTCCATGTTTGCTCAGAGTTCTTATGTCTCAGTGTGGTTGGATTTTATCACTGCCTTTTCACCGTCTCTTGAGGTGAACCTATGTCTTTTCTTCCTTAACCTACACATGTGGTGAATTAAATTATTAAACCTTTAATGTTCACTCAAGCTTGCATCCTTTAAATAAACCCCTTTGATCATGGCGTATTACATGCTTTATACCTTGCTGGATTTCTTTGCCAGCATTTTATGTAGGTTTTTGCATCTCAGTTGCTTAGTGTGCTTGTCCTGTAACTCTTCTTATACCTTCCTTTTCTAATTTGGTATCAATATTAAAGTGGCCTTAGGGAACAAGTTGGGAAGCATCTCATAGTTTTCTCTTCTTTATTGACTGTGTACAAGATTGAAATGATCTGTTTTTTGCGTGTTTGCTGCAACCTGCCTAAAAGTGATCTACCAAACCCAAAACCGGTTGGCCATCGAGTTGATTCCATCTTTGTAGGGAGATCTTGAACTACTGACCCATTTTGTGTAGTGATTAAAGGCCCCTTCTGATGCTACTTTACTTAGACAAATTTCCACTGCATGTTTTAGGCTTTTAGGATTTCATCTTTAAATATCATGTTGTTATCACTGTTTTCCACCTGATCCAGGTCAATTAATCCCAGATTTTCCATTTTCCTGAAGTGAGAGTGTGTATCTACTCCTGGTACCAATTCCCTTATCTAAGACTTATTTGCAAAGAAAGATACAACCCAGCCTCCTTGAGTCCATAATGTGAGGTTACAGTCTCATATTATGTGATTTTTTTGTAGTTGTTTTTTTGTTTTGTTATTTTTTTCTTTTACGTATTCTGTAATTGTTTTTTTTTCCTTAAATTTTTTTATTTACTTTTTTTTTCTTTTTTCATTTCACACCTATCTAGCAGTTTTAAGAAACCTGGTGGAGTAGTGGTTAAAAGCTACAGCTGGTAGCTAAAAGGTTGGCAGTTCAAGTCCACCGGGCGCTCCTTGGAAACCCTATAGGGCAGTTCTACTCCCGCCCTTTATGGTTCCTATGAGTTGGAATGGATTAGATGACAACAAGTTATTGGTTCTCGTGGTTTTAAGGTTGTGCATTTCAGGTTCAGGTCTATAATCTAGCTGAGAACCGACTTCGGGTTCAGTGCGGTGAGGTGCCCAGTTGCATCTGTGCATCAAGAGAAGGCGCCTCAAGAACTAGGGGAGGGGGCAGCAGGGATGCTCAGAGAGGAGCACCTGGGGGAGGGGCGAGGTCCCGGGCAGCCCTGCCACAAGCTGGCGGGGAGCAGGAAAGAGCTGGCTTCAGGAGCCTTTTGTGACAGTCCCAGCCCACCCAGCCCCACCTGGACCTCAGACCCACCAGTCTGGCAGGTCCCAACAGAACTAGGGGAAGCATAAGGCCATAGAGGGCAAGACCCAGGGTACACACTTGAGCCTGATCACAGCGCATATGATGGGATAGGAGGGCAGAGGAGGCATATGAGGACTTGGGTCCAGACAGTGGACACAGAAGGGTGGGAACTTGTGGTTAGCGTGAGGATCCGAATGTGGAGGCCTTCTTGATGCACTTCCCGGAGGAGAAGGTGAAGCCACAGAAGCCACACTGCCTGGCACCCACCCCATCCCCCTCCCAGGGCCCCAGACTGGACTCACCGCCTGCGCTGCCCTAGGAGAGCTCCCCAAGTGTGGTACTCTTAGTTTGAGGAGCAAGAGGAATTTATTTCCTCTGCTCTTATTATGGGTGTGAGCGGACTCTTGTCTGCACAGACTAAAGACGAATTATCAAAATGAGCTCCAGACTCCAGATTTGACTTAGATATCATACATTAAAACAGAGAAATACAACTTTAGCAATAAGTGCCTGCCTGGAGCCCAAGTTGCATTAAAAAAAAAAAAAAAAAACCTGAACAAGATCCCAGAGGGAGTGAATGATAAGAGGCTCCTTCTTTTGCCACCCTCCTGTGGTCCCAAGCTTTCTCTTTTCCTACCTCAAGACTGTATCAACTGCTCTGAAAATTTAGAATAAAGATCCCAGGAATATCACTGCTCCCACCCCGTGAGGATTTCCCCAGTGCTGGGTTAGACTAAGACAGAATCCTCCTGAGGCTTCCGGGGCCTGTGTACTGGTTCAGAGCCAGTTCATTTTTTCTGCAATTGGGCATGACCCCAGGACATGACCCTGAGAGCGCTGACACTTGCAGAAGCCAATGACCCTTTCACTGAGTTTCTCTCTGTCTTGGTCTCAGGATCAGTCAGGACAGCTTGTCACCTCAGGAGGGTTTCTGTTGAAGGACACCTAAGCAGCACTATGGCTTTGTCCTTCACACCCTGCAAACCTGCCTCCTCTGAGCGGGGTGAGAAGCTACAGAAACACTGAAATCTTTGAAACTAGCAGAAGCCACAGCCCATGGTACTGGGAGAAAAATGGGAGGGAGAGAGAGGTGAAAAGGTATAAAGGCCCAGCTGTGAAGGTGACCAGCGGCCAGGATGTCCTGAAGCCGCAAAGCTGACCGAAGCTGAATGGCCTCAAACCTGCTGCTCCTGAGCCCATCTTTTCTTTCAATGGAAAAAGCCTTTCCCTGCTCTTATGCGACTGGGCTGGAAGGGCCTTTGACGTATAACATGAAGCAGCCTCCAGATCCTGTTGGGGCAAGTGATGGTCAAGGAGGCTCTGCCCAATCCCACCCTGCCCTTCCCACTTGTCAGAGGACCAGGAATTTCAGTCTTCCAGCTCCTGGGCTGATCTAGTGACTTGTAACAGGATTTCACTGGACCTCCAAACTTTGAAAGATGGGAAATACTGCCTGGGTCCTGGTCTCATTACAGAACTTACATACAGGATAAGAAGAGGAGTTGGGAATTGACACCGGACATCTTAGCAAAGGTTTCTGTTTGTTTAGGAGGGAAGAGGTAAAAAAGAAGGCAGTGTCTACTACGTCCTTTGCCATGTGTGTCAGGAAATCCTCACGAAGACCCTCTCAGGTAAGGAGTGATGGGAAATGCCTTGGTTTACTCTTAAACTTTGCCCTTGAGGCATTTTCTTTATGGAGGCATGTAAAATGTTGTCCATTCAAGGAAACACTCTAATTCTTATGTAGACTTTGTTTGTTGACAAGGATTTATTGCCATAGCAAGGGTTCTGGAAATGGGTTTAATATGCTGTGGGATTGCTTTTGAAAGTTTGGAAAAGGCAGCGGCCCACATTCTATGAAATCGAAATACCAGACCTACTGTGTCAGGTGTTAGAAGAGGGAATAAAAGCCTCCAATATGTGGGCATGTCTGAGTTAGTCTTCTATAAGACCATTTCTTGGAGGTCCTGAAGGACACCCATTTCACTAAAAGAATAAGGAATGTAGAGCTGAGGGGAGTACCAGCAACATGGAGCTTACCAATATGTACCTTTGCAGGGGGTCCCTGGACGCCGCAAACAGTTAAGTGTTCTATACTAGCTGAAAGTTTGGTGGTTTGAACCTACTCAAAAGCACCTCAGAAGACAGTCCTGACGATCTGCTTTTAAAGGATCACAGCCTTGAAAACCCTATTGAACACTTCTACTATGCCCACATGGGGTGGTCATGAGTCAGAAAGGACTCGATGACAGCTAACAAGAACAATTCTCTATAGGCTCAGGTTTTAGTGGAGGCTGGGCAGCCTAGTAGCAATGTAAATCATGGTATCCCAGCTGAACAGAGGCCAGGTGGGAGTACTTAACTGTCAGAAACAAGTTGTGTGTAGATTACCATAAAGGTCAGTAGCTCAGAGTATTAGTTATCCATTGGTGCATAACAAATCCCCAAACTTATCAGGTGTGAGATAAATGGAAAAATATTAAACCCATTCTGATGAATTTGGAACTAGACAAAAATTTTGGTATCACTCAACATAGTTTTTAGGTGAAGGAATAAACTAGAAAATTTAAATAACTAGTACAAGTATTAAAAGATATTTAAAATAATGATGATATAATTACATACCTGCATAAAAGACAAATGCATCAAAATCAATGGTTTCTCTCCAGTATAGAATAAGGGTCTAAAATTGGCAAGGGTGGGAAGGGCAGACCGTTCTCTTTCCCCTACTACTTGACTGTACCACACTGTGTCCAAAAGTGTAAAATATTTAGCAAAACATTGTTTTAACCAGAGCAGCAAAGGACCTCTATGAGGGAAAACAATGTATTAAAGTACATAAAATGAAACCTGAATATATGCAAAAATATGCCATATTTTCAAACGGAACGTCTTGTCAATTAAATGGAGGTCCCTAAAACTAATACATAAGTGGAATGCATTTCTAGCCGGAATATTAAGATAGTTGTTTTGAACTGTATACAGTAATCATATGCTACAAATAGTACAGTAGATAACAAAGAATATTCCTGTTGTTACGAGACTTGGAGACGATTTTTGACTCAAAGCGATCCCATCTGACTGCCCCATAGGGTTTTCTAGGTCGTAATCATTACGGGAGCAGAACACCAGGTCTTTCTCCCTTGGAGCCACCTGGTGGGTCCGACCTGCCAAACTTTCTTTGGATTAGCAGTTGAGCACTTAATCGCTGCAAAACCAGGGCGGTTTTACCAAAGTAAAACATGAAAAAGCAGGATAGTAACAGGTGTCTATCTCTTCGGGTAACAGAACAAATTGATATTATATAGCATAGAAGCTGACAAGTAGACCAATGAAACAGAAAATCTGTTAAGAAGTCACAATAACTTACAAAGGTAGCATTTCAAGAAAATTATATTTATTTAATAAATGGTGCTGACTCAAGTGATTGTTCTGGGGGTCAAACTTGCAAAAATGTGATACACAAATGATAGGTTTGGAAAATCATGTGAAATGGAGAGGACAAGGCTTAATAACAATTTCCATTTTACACAGAAGGATAAAAGTTAAGCACTTGAACAATGAGCAGTGAATTCAAACAGTTCATTCAGAGCAAATCCACATGCCCCGTAAACATAGCCCAAGTTAAGAAAATATCAAACTGCCAGTGAAACTGGCAGAATTGGAAAATCAGCACCACCTATGGCTGGCTGGGCTGTGGAGAGAAGGATACCCTGAGACGTGGCTGGAAAGGTGCATTATGGCAGCCTCTAGGGGAGAGACATGGCCGTGGCTCTGTACTTTTAACATTCTTTGAATTGGAAATCTCACTCTGTGGAGTCTATTCCACAGAAACAAATCCTATATTATAGAAAGGATAGTTATTATTAATATGACCAAACTTTGTCCATTGATGGTGGAATGATAGAGAACTTATGGTAAAGCTACATCATCAATAAAACAGGGAGTCCTTAGAATGAAAAAGAGTTGTAGTAGTTGAGTGGGAGAACTCTCTATGAAGTATTATGGAAGTATTACTGAAACAATCAAGGTGCAGAGAAGTGTATATAAAATGAGCACATCTGGGTTAAACAATATCAATTGTTTGAATATTCTTGAATACCTGTTGATGTTTATGTGTGTGTATAAATGATAAGATGAGGATACATGTATGTCTGTGTGTGCTTGTTTAAGCAAGGATAGGAGAGACGACTTACTACATTGTTAACCTGAATTACCTTGGATTCACTTGTGGGAAAGAACAGGAGGAGGAGAAGTAGAACATGCAGGAAGAGTGGACTTAAAAAGCATGGATGATAATGCTTCCGTATTAGTAGTGTTATGTATGGACGAATAAATCTGTCTTAAGCAGAGAAAGCCAGAATATTCCTTAGAAGTAAGGATGGCTTTGGACATCTTATCAAGAGGGACCAGTCCCTGGAAAAGGACATCATGCTTGGTAAAGCAGAGGTCCAGGGAAAAAGAGGAAGACCCTCAATGAGATTGATACAGTGGCTGCAACAGTGTGCTTAAATATAGCAACGATTATTAGGATTGCAATGACGGGGCCGAGTTTTGTTCTGTGGTGCCTAGGGTCACCGTGGGTCAGAACTGACTTGATAGCTTCTAACAACAACATGTAGAAGTCCAGATAAAGTGTACTGAGTTGATACCATCTATTTAAATTATTCATGTAAATTAAAGACCCCAAAATATAGTGTTAGTGCCATATCTAATGACTTACAGAGAATCAAGGTAGCATGTCAAGTGAAAGAAGAGGCGAGAGCAATGTGGGTAGAGTGAGACGAAGTCTCCATAACAGCAAACATCCCAGCAGATGTACTTGTGTACCTGTGACTGTGTATATGTGTCCCCGCAGAGAGGTGTGGGGAAGGATACACATGTGTCTATTAACATTGGATACCTTGGGGGAGTGGGAGCAAATTACATATGAGGGTGGGACCCTGATGGAACTTTTTTGTCATACAAATCTGTAATCTTGCAAATGTAATAAAAAACAATTTCAGAACTTTGGAAATTGATAAACATCATAGATACATGTATATTTTAATGTGTTTCATTAGATATTTTAAATAGGTGAAAATTTTCTATAATGACAGACAAAAGATTTTAATCACTGGAAGGAGAGCACACCACAGACAGTAATAATGAGATCCAGTGCATTTCTTCTTGTTCTTGGAACCAATGAGCTCTTCTGGTCTCTATAACTGGAAATGACCAAAAATAATTTTGGGAACTCAGTAGAATTAACCCCCAAACACGTCTTGCAAGCACATGTCTACAGCTAAATGTAGAAGGCTGGACACCATGTGCGATTCACTAGGTAACTCATGACGCTCCAGAAAATTCTCTTTCCTGGATGTGCTGGTACCACTTCCTCCCTGCCTTGACCCACTGTATAACCCACCTTTGTGCATTCGAGGCCCTTTGAGGTCTGAGCCTAGAGCATAAAAGAGGACATCAACTGGGAAGATAGCTTTTAAGAAGAAAGACGTTGATCAAAAGATTTCAGAAAGCAGCACCTCCCCAGCCAGCCTCTCCCCAGCCTGGGAATGCCAGCCCCTCCCACCCTGATACCTCTGAGAATCTCTGATTTTTTGTTTTGGATCCTTAGGAGACTGCAGGATTTACCTGGCCTGAACACCTTGGCTCTTCTCTGCCTGTGGCCCTCTCCCTCACAGGAGCTGTCTCTGTCACTCTGAGGCATACACACAGGACAGCCTGTGGATGGAGGTGCCCATCCTAGAGGCCCTGCCCTCCTTTCCTCTGCCCTCTGTGGTCTCATCTCCCAGAGAGATGGATGCATCCCTGTCATGTCCAGGGCTTCCCCACACCTAGCATTTGATGTTGTGACTGAGACTTGGTCTTTTTTGTCCACTGTTGAGTCTGGGCCTGAATTTGCCTCTTCCATCCATACCTCTGGTCAAATGTGTTCTCGCTGTTCTCCCCAGGTTCAGAAGCCTCTCCTCTCTTTTGCTTCTTTCACCTCAGAGGGCCTTTTTCTTCCAGTTCTTTGACCTCGGGACAGGTCAGATTTCACCACAGGGGGGAAAAAAAAATTAACAAGATTTATTGACGTGTCAAGAACCAGAATGCATAGCTTTATTTAAAGGAGAAGAAAAAGTTCCAAAGCTCTACCTCTTACCCGAGGACATACTCTACAAGAAATACCCTGCAAGCGCTGGATCAACTCTTATCCAGAAATGGTTAACACCCAGGGGGATTTTTCTACACCATCTCCCAGTTACATTCCCCTAATGAGGCAACAACAATGCATCCTAATCAGAACCCCAAATTCACCCTAGGAGACCAGAAGACATGGCTGGGGTGAATTCATTTTCCTTCACCGGGCCCTCCTCTCCTCCTGCCAAGCCCTACCTCTTTCTCTGCCTGTATGCTGCTGGGAAGGGACCCAGAGTCCTTGGTTTAGGGCTTTATGCCCACTGCTCACCTGCAGGCAGGTTTCCTGACACCCTGCCATCTCTCTGATTCCTTCTCCTCCAAAGAACTCAGTGATACCCCCTTCACCATCACACCTCAACAGGGTCCCCCTTAGCCTCCCAAGTCCCACTGAAATCCCATTTCCCTTTCCCTACTTATGCTGTGCTCATCCCTAGGGTCCCAAGATCTCACCATCAAGATGAGGCCTGTCCTGTCCTCTCCTGGGCCAGGGGAGCCTCTGAGGGGACCTGGTGTCTGTGGTCAGCTATCTGGGGCTTCTTCCATCCAGATCCCCCTCAGGGCTGGAGCTCTTTGTGCCCTTGGGGTGGAAGGCTGGTGGTCAGAGGGGAAGGAGGGTAGGATCTTCCAGGGGAGCTGGGTTAAACGAACCTGAATGGAGGTCTCTCCTGAAGGGCCCGTGTTTCCAGCCCAAAGGCCCTGCTCCTCCTAGTCCCAGGGTGCTAGCAGGTCTTTAGGCGCTTCCCCCTCTGGCCTTGGTGGTGCGCCTTCTGCAGCCTGGCCTGCCTCTGCAGCCTGTCCAGCTGGTGCCTCAGCCTCTTCAGTTCTTCTCTCTGCTTCTCCAGCTCCTCCTCCAGGCGCCTGCAGACCGCTCTCTTCTCCCTCACCTCCCTCTTCTTGGAGGCCATCAGGTAACGCCTGGCCAGCTGGTGGCAGCGTTGGGGCCTGCGCTGGACTGAGCTTGGCAGCCGCCTCTCCAGCAGCTCTTCAAAGAAGACCCCGCAACTGAAGCCCTGGCTCACAGCATGCGCCGCGTGCGCAACCAGGGCCTCCCGGGACTCGAACACGTGACAGCAGGCCACGCAGCGGAAGCCGTGCTCACGGGTCACCAGCCACTCCGGGGTGGCTGCGCAGGGTCTCTCCCCATGCTCCTCCTCTTGGTCGGTGGGCTCCTGGGTATAGGTCTGGGGCTCCTCCTGCCAGGGCTCCAGGTTGCTGACCAGGGACTCAGTGTTGGCCAGTCTGGGGGCAGAGCCGATGGTGCTCTCCTCAGAGAGCTCGGCCTCAAAGACCTGGGGCATCTTGCCCATGGGTGCAAAGGAGGTTTTGGTCTGCCAGGCGACCGCCACCCCCTTGACTGTGTGCACCTGGGTGAAATGTGCACACCTGACCCATCCCTTCTCTGAAGTAGCCCCGTAGCTAGAGGAGTGAGAGGTCTGCTTGGTGGAAGATGAAGGAAAAGAGCTCTCGGATTGTTTTGGAATCTTCCTGTGCCTGGAGCTTTGACTTTTTGTTTGGGATGTTGTTGACTCTTGGGCATTTTCCTCTTGGATAGAGACCTCTGAGAATAGAGAGTAGATTTAGTTGAGCTTTCAGAGTCCTTATTCTCACCTGTGAGCCCAAAGCTTTGGTCATAGGGACCCCTGGAGGCCTCTCCATCACCACATCCTCCACCTCTGCAGACCCCATGGTTTCTTTCTTCTTCCCCAGAGACCCACCACCCTTTGGGGGCACTGCTGTGGAAGACAAAGTCTCCATTGTAAAGTGGCACTGTTTATGGTAGTTCATTTTTTAAGAAGTTATTTTTCTTTAATTCCACATTTATTGAATTCCAATGAATTTTTTCCTTTGGAACTTAGAAATGACCTCATTCCCCTATAACTTCATAATAAATGTGTGACGTCATTGAAAGAAGTTTTCTATAAGGGTGATTTTCTTAGTAAATTTGGGGTGTAAGCACTCAAACGAGAGCAATGCTCACCTCTTTTCAACCTCTTTTACTGAAAGGCTATTTTACGGAGAAGTTATACTTAAGAGAAGAATGCGTATATTTAGTTAAGACTCTTACATGTATACCTCTTTCTTGTACCCTTCTTAACCAAGCTACAGTAGGGGATTAAAATTGCTTTTCTCAGAATAGAAGCCCTTGTCCTTACTAGAGAAACTCCTTCAGCGTGAAGCAGGAAGAGATGTCCGTATCTGAGAACCTGATGCCAGAAACCTCAGATAGCCAGCACACAACCACCTTGACTGGTTGTGTCTGGGTGGGTTGCCTATGTCAACCTAAAGGTCTGTGTATGTTTGTGAATATGTGGGAAGGACTGTAGACTTCAGGATCCAGAAAGAGATAGAGCTAGGTCGTGTGTGTTGGATGGAGGGAAAGCTCCAGAGACAAGATCCAGAGACAGAACCTGCCAGCAGTGTGTTAGAGGGATACAGAGACCAAGGAGGGAGCAGAAAGCAGGGCTCAGCCACTGAAAGGCAGAATGGGGCAGCAACAGAAAAGACAAAGGGGGTACACTAGTTGGAGAAAGGATGGAGAACTGGGAATGATAGCAGAAACTGAGGTTAGCTATAGTTGGAATTTGAAAATTCTTTCTTGCTAGGCTTTGAAAACATCATGCTGATTGAAGAAAGTTAGTCACAAAAAGACAACTACTGTATGATCTTACTTATATGAAATAAGCGAATTTATAGAAACCGAAGATTATTGGGGGTTGCCAGCTGTGACAGGGAGGCGGGAAGGGCCTGAAATCTTTCACTGTCTCATCTCATGCTCTCATTCTTAATCTCTTTATACTCTCAATACTTTTTCTTTTTAAATTTATAACATTTCTATTACTTAATCATCATATATCTTGAGTTTTAAATACAAAAAAAAAAATTCAAAAAAAGAGAAATGAGTAAGAGAAGGCGCCACTGTGCAATACTTTGTGTCAGCTGGGCATCAGGGAACCAGAGTGACAGAATGCACTTCTTCTTTGCGCAAAGCTTGAGCAGAGTCATGGCAGCTACAATCACCATGTCATATAGACACTCCAGTAAAAGGTCTGGTTAACTAGAACTTTGGAAATTGGGTGAGGGGGTAGAAAGGAATGCATAGCAGAGAAACTGAAGATATATGTATATATGTATATATATGTGAATTAAAATAACTTCGTGTAGCTAGTAATTGGCAATGGTAATTCATCGTGGATTTCTGAGGAGAAGATCCAGGTAATGATACCTGACTTCGAGAAAGTTTGCTTTGGCATTATTGTGCACAGAACACCCAAGGAAGAAATACAGCTCCTCAATGGGAGCTGATGCACTGCTTCAGCAAATCTTAGGATATAAAGTTAGAAGAAAAGCATCATCTCCTGAAGGTCATAAAAGTTGTTTATGAGTCTATACTAGATTTTCTTTTCTTTTTTTTTTTTTATTGTGCTTTAAGTGAAAAGTTACAATCCAAGTCAGTTTCTCATACAAAAACTTATCTACATTGTTATATGACCCTAGTTGCTCTCACTACTATGTGACAGCACACTCCTTCTCTCCACCTGTGTTCCCTGTGTCCATTCAACCAGCTCCTGTTCTCCTCTGCCTTCTCATCTTTACTCCAGATAGGAGCTGCCCATATAGTCTCGTGTGTCTACTTAAGCTAAGAATCACACTCCTCACCAGTATCATTTTAGGTCCTATAGTCTAATCTTTGTCTGAAGAGTTGGTTTCAAGAATGGGTTTTAGTTTTGGCTGACAGACAGTCTGGGGGTCATGACCTCTGGGGTACCTCCATCTCAGACCATTATGTCTGGTCTTTTTACTGGAATTTGAGGTCTGCATCCCACTTTTCTCCTGCTTCATCAGGGATTCTCTGCCATGTTCCCTTTCAGTGCAGTTATTGGTGGTAGGCAGGCACCATCTGGTTCTTCTGGTCTCAGGCAGATGGAGTCTCTGCTTTATGTAGCCCTTTCTTTCTCTTGGGCTAATATTTTCCTTGTGTCTTTGGTGTTTTTCATTCTCCTTTGCTCCAGATGGGTTGAGAGCAATTGATGCATTTTTTCACATGGCAGTTTGCTAGCTTTTAAGACCCCAGACGCCACTCAACAAAGTGAGATGCACAACGTTTTCTTTATATGCTTTGTTATGCCAATTGACCTAGATGTTCACTGAAACCATGGTCCCCAGACCTCCGCCCCTGCTACTCTGTCCCTCAAAATGTTTGGTTGTATCCTGGAAACTTCTTAGCTTTTGGATAAGTCCTGTTGTGCTGACTTCCCCTGCATTGTGTGTTGTCCTTCCCTTCACCTAAAATAATTCTATCTACTATCTAATTAGTGAAAACCCTCTCCATCCCTTCCCACACTGGCAACCATCGAAGATTGTTTTCTACTGTGTTTAAATCTTTTCTTGAGTTCTTATAAAAATGGTCTCATACAATATTTGTCCTTCTGTGACTAATTTCCCTCAGTATAAAGCCTTCCAGATTCTTCCATGTTATGAGATGTTTCATGGATTCATCGTTGTTCTTTATCACTGTGTAATATTCCATTATGTGAATATACCATAATCTGTTTGTCCACTCATCTGTTGATGGGCATCTTGGTTGTTTCCATCTTTTTGCTTTTGTAAACAGTGCTGCAATGAATATAGCTGTGCACTAATCACTAAAAAGAGCATTTCAAGATCTATCCAGAAGTACAACACTGCCAGTGATGGCATAATATTCATACGCCTACAAGGAATACCAGTTATTACAATCTATTCAAAGTTACACACCAACCACTAAGGACAAAGATGAAGAAATTGAAGATTTTTACCAATTTCTACAGTCTGAAATTTATGGAATGTGCAATCAGGATGCATTGATAACTACTGGTTACTGGAATGAGAAATTGGAAACAAAGAAGGATCAGTAGTTGAAAATATGGCCTTGGTGATAGAAATGATACCAGAGATCACATGATAGAATTTTGCAAGACAAACGACTTCTTCATTGCAAATAACTTTTTCCACAACATAAACAGCAAGTTTTGTTTTTTTTTTTTTTATAAGTGTGGGCCTCACCGGATGGAATACACAGGAATCAAACTGACTACCTGTGTGGAAAGAGATGATGGAAAAGCTCAATACCATCAGTCAGAACATGGCCGGGACCAACTACAGAACAGTCAACTACACATATGCAAGTTCCACTTGAAGCCAAAGAAAATCAGAACAAGTGTATGAGAGCCAAAGTATGACCTTGAGTATATCCCACCTGAATTTAGAGACCATCTCAAGAATAGATTTGACATGTTGAACACTAATGACCAAAGACCAGATGAGTAGTGGAGTGACATCAAGGACATCAGACATACAAAGAAAACAAGAGGTCATTAAAAGGGGAAGAAAGAAAAGATCAAAATGGATGTCATAAGATTTATGACTCTGAAATGTGCTCTTGAACATCTAGTAGCTAAAAAGAACAGAAGAAATGATGAAGTAAAAGAGTTAAACAGAAGATTTCAAAGAGCAGCTATGGAAGACAAAGCAAAGTATTATAATGACATATACAAAGATCTGGAGTTAGAAATCGAAAGGGAAGAACACCCTTAGCATTTCTCAAGCTGAAAGAGCCAAAGAAAAAATTCAAGCCTCAAGTTGCAATAGTGAAGGATTCTACAGAGAAAATATTGAACAACTCAGAATGTACCAAAAGAAGATGGAAGAAATACACTGAGTCACTACACCAAAAAGAATTGGTAGATGTTCAACCATTTTGGGAGGCAGCATATGATCAGGAAGCAATGGTACCGAAGGAAGAGGTCCAAGCAGTACTGAAGGCATTAGAGAAAAACAAGGCTCCAGGAATTGATGGAATACTAATAGAGATGTTTCAACAAACAAATGCAATACTGGAAGTGCTCATATGTCTACGCCAAGAAATTTGGAATACAGCTACCTGGCCAACTGACTGGAAGAGATCCATATTTATGCCTATTCCAAAGAAAGGTGTTTCAACCAAATGCAGAAATTATCATCAATATCACATGCAAGTGAATTTTTGCTGAAGATCATTCAACAGTGGCTGCAGCAGTGCATTGACAGAAACTGTCAGAAATTCAAGCCAGATTCAAAAGAGGACGTGAGAACAGGTAAGTCATTGTTGATGTCAGATGGATCCTGGCTGAAGGCAGAGAATATCAGAAAGATGTTTACCTGTGTTCTATTGACTATGCAAAGGAATTTGACTCTGTGAATCATAACAAATTATGGATAACATCACAAAAAACAGGAATTCCAGAACACTTAATTGTGCTCATGGGGAACCTCTGCATAGATCAAGAGGCAGTCATTCAAACAGAACAATGGGCTACTGCATGGTTTAAAGTCAGGAAAGGTGTGCATCATCCTTTCACTATAATTATTCAATCTGTATGCAGTCCACATAGTCCAAAAAACTGAACTATATGAAGAACAGAGCATCATGATTGGAAGAAGACTCATTAACATCCTGTGATATGCGGATGGCACAGCCTTGCTTGCTGAACGTGAACAGGACTTGAAGCACTTACTGATAAAGACCAAAGACTGTAAAGACTTAGGTATGAATTACACCTCAACATAAAGAAAACAAAAATTCTCATCAGTGGAGCAATAAGCAACATCATGATAAATGGAGAAAAGATTGAAATTGTCAAGGATTTCATTTTACTTGGATCCACAGTCAACACCCATGGAAACATAAGTTAAGAAATCAAATGATGCATTGCATTGGGAAAATCTGCTGCAAAAGAAATTTTTAAAGCATTAAAAAGCAAAGATGTCACCTTGAAGACTAAAGTGTCCCTGATCCAAGCCACGGTGTTTTCAATTGCCTCATATGCACGTGAAAACTGGACAATGAGTAAGGAAGACCTAAGAAGACACAGGACCTGGCAGTGTTTCATTCTGTTGTACATAGTGCCACTATGATTTGGAACTGACTTGAGGGAACTAACAACAACAACAATGCAAGGCAATACATGTCATGATGATATGTAATTTATTTCAAACTTGGAAGCCATTGGAGGATATTCCTTTACATAATATGTACACCCTGACTTACTAAGGAGTCAACATGGGTGTTTCTTTGTAAGCAAAATCTCCTAAGAACAGATACTTTTGAATTGGGAGCAATACTTTAATTGGAGTTCGTTAGGAGGCTCTGAGAAGCCATTTTTCTGTGATAGTGTATATGTCTTCTTCTATCATTCATTAGTTTTAGAATAACTCACTGTTGAATGAGAATATGTTAGAGCCAGGACATATGACGAAATATAAACACAAGAATTTGTTAAAACGAATAAATTTTTAAACTAAAACAATTTCATCTGGGAATAAAAATTCATTTGTATATATTGTTGATCCTCTACTATATACAGAGAATTTCTATTTTAATAACTTTCTTTTCTTTCTTCCTACCTTCCTTCCGTCCTTCCTCCCTCTCTCTTTCTCTTCCTCCCTCCCTCCCTTCCTTTACTTCTTTCCTTTCTCTCTCTCTTTCTGTTCTATGTCATTAAAAAGTGTACCACCCTTTAGATTCACCAGTTCCAAATAGTTGAGAGATAATATAGGGTAGCTGTGAGTTGGAATCAACTCTATGGCAATGGGTTTGGTTTACAGGGTATGTATTTTAAAAGGTTTTATATACATATATAATTTAGCTGGACATTTAGGGAAAACTACTTAAAATCTCCTCATATCAGTTTTATCATCTATAAAATGTCAGTGGTGATATCAACCTTAAGAGGTTGTGTGAAGTATAAACTACAATTTAATCCTGACACAAATCCTGAAATATTTTAGGTGTCACCCAGTGAAGGTGGTGAATAAAAGTTTTACCTCCCATGTATGGTCATGGTCCAGATTTAAGGCTTGTTTCTCCCACTTTTGTTTCTTCTCTGAAATTATCATCAGAATTTTTTCTCCTTGTCCTTTCTTTTTGTGTATAATGTAATAAATGCTAATACCCATATCACAAAATTATGGGGGAAAATTAAAAATAAAGACAGGTGAAAAAGTTTTGTAAATAGACTACAAATAAATATTTATTTCTCTTTCAATGGATAAAATAAAAATAAAAGGGACAAAAAAAAAAAAACCTATTTGGATTTCTTTTTACAGAAGAAAAAACATCCTCTTCTATTTAGACCTGGGGAAAATGCTGAAAGCTGCTTCCGGGTCAGGCACACAGCCCTTGAAATGAGTTCACAGGACAGGATACTAGCACATAATCAGGGAGACATGGATAAAAAACAATATGTTCCACTGGCAGTCATAAGACATGGCATCAAATAACTGATCTGATGTGGCATTCATTATTTCTGTATTGTGCTGTTTTCCCCACTTCTTTAATTTAGGAAAATATTGGCTACCTCATGGGCAAAATCATTTTAAAAACGTGATTGTAAATATGACGTACATATATTCACAAAACGTGGAGGAATTCTATCCCTTCAAAAATATAGGAAAAAACATTTGGGGAACTAGTGACTAAAAACAATGAAACATATCAATCCTTAGATTAGGGAAGGCAAAGATATCCCAAGAGGGCAAAGTAAAAATAAATCTGAATCAAGATATAATGTAGTGAAACTTCAGTACATGAATACAATAAAAATCTTAAAAAGAACCAGAGAGTAAAGAAAGACGTATATAGTTATATATATATAATAAATAAACAAAATAAGACTAATAGTTTATTTCTTAAAAAAAAAAAAAGGTGGAGTTTTTTAGATGAAACAGATCATCCAACAGTTTTAAGTTCAAACCTTTATTTAACAGAAGAAACGAGAAAATAATATCTGCTATTAACGCTTCTATTCATAATTATATTTCAGATTTAAACACCCCCCCAAAAAGAAAAAGAAATTATAATGGTTGTGAATTGATATAAAAATTATTATTGAAGGTTATACAATAGTCTAAGCAGAAAACCTAATAGAAATTAAATGCAATTGAAGAATTGTAACAGAAAGCTTAGCAATGATTTTAGATGAATTTTCAAAACCATTTAATTAAACAAAAGCTTTATAAGATTTATTTTAAAAGATACAAGTTACAGAAGAACAAAACCGCGCACACTCCTCAAAGTAGAGTTGACCTCAATGACATGCATGGAATCAAGCTTTCGAGACCTGCATTTGCTGATGTGGCATGACACAAAAGGAGAAGAAACGGCTGCAAACATCCATTAATAATAGAAACATAGAATGTATGAAGTATGAATCTAGGAAAATTAGAAATCATTAAAAAATGAAATGGAACACATAAACATCAATATCTTAGGCATTAGTGAGCTGAAACGGACTGATATTCACCATTTTGAATTGGACAATCATATGGACTTTTTTTTTTATGGACTACTGTGCCAAATCGAAGAGAGTTCATCATAAAAAGAACATTTCAAGATCTATCCTGAAGTACAGTGCTGTCAGTGATAGGATAATATCCATATGCCTACAAGGAAGACCAGTGTCTTAGTCATATAGTGATGCTATAACAGAAATACCACAAATGGGTGGCTTTAACAAAGAGAAATTTATTTTCTCACAGTCTAGTAGGCTAGAATTCAAAATTCAGGGCGTCAGCTCCAGGGGAAACTTTCTCTGTCAGCACTGTGGGAAGGTCTCCATCATCAATCTTCTCCTGGTCAAGGGGCTTCTCAGGTGCAGGGACCCTGGGTCCGAAGGACATGCTCTACTACTGGGGATGCTTTCTTGGTGTTATGAGGTCCTCATATCTCTCTGCTTGCTTATCTCTTTTATACCTCAAAAGGTATTAGCTTAAGACACTATCTAATCTTATAGATCTCATCAATATAACTGCGACTAATCCATCTCATCACATCATTGTGATAGGATTTACACCACATAGGGAAATCACATTAGATGACTAAATGGTAGACAATCATACAATACTGAGAATCATGGCCTAGCCAATTTGACAGATATTTTTTAGGGACACATTTCAATCTATGACAAGCAGTTAATATGACTATTATTCAAATTTATGCACCAACTGCTAATGCCAAAGATGAAGAAACTGAAGATTTTTACCAACTTCTGCAGACTGAAATTGATCAGACATGCAATCAAGATGCATTGATAATTACTGATGATTGCAATGTGAAAGTTGGAAACAAAGAAGAAGGAACAGTAGTTGGAAAATCTGGCCTTGGGGACAGCATGATAGAATTTTGCAAGACCAATGACTTCTTCATTGTAAATACCTTTTTTCAACAACTTAAATGGTGAGTATACACATGGGCTTCACCAGATGGAATATACAGGAATCAAATGTCTACATCTGTGGAAAGAGACAGTGGAAAAGCTCAATATCATCAGTCAGAACAAGACCAGGGGCTGACTGTGGAACAGACCATCAATTTCTCATATGCAAGTCTACGAGAGCCAAAGTACAACCTTGATTATATCTCACCTGAATTTAGAGACTATCTCAAGAATAGATTTGATGAATTGAAGGCTAATGATTGAAGGCCAGATGAGTTGTGGAATGACATCAAGGACATCATACATGAAGAAAGTAAGAGGTCATTGCTCTGACAGGGATCACAATAGAGGGTCTGAGAGCTGGAGAAAAATGTGGAACAAAATTCTAACTCACAAAAAAGACCAGATTACTCGCCTGACAGAGACTGGAGAAATGCTGAATACGTCCCCTGGACACACTTTTAGCTCAGTAATAAAGTCACCCCTGAGGTTCACCCTTCAGACAAAGATTAGACAGACCCATAAAGCAAAACTGAAGGGGCACACCAGCCCAGGGGCAAGGGCTAGAAGGCAGGAGGGGACAGAAAAGCTGGTAATAGGGAACCCAGGGTCAAGAAGGGGAGAGTGTTGACATATTGTGGGGTTGGTAATTAGTGTCACAAAACAATATGTGTACTAATTGTTTAATGGGAACCTAGTTTGTTCTGTAAACGTTCATCTAAAGTATGACAATAAAGATATGAAATAAAATATATATGTATATCTGTCAGAAAAAAAAGAAAGCAAGAGGTCATTAAAAAGCCAGGAAAGAAAAAAAGAAGACCAAAATGGATGTCAGAAAAGACTCTGAAATTTACTCTTGAATGTAGAGTAGCTAAAGCAAAAAGAAAATGACGAAGTAAAAGAGATGAACAGAAAATTTCAAAGGGCACCTCAAGAAGACAAAGTAAAATATTATCATGAAACGTGCAAAGACCTGGAGTTAGAAAATCAAAAGGGAAGCACATGTTCGGCATTTCTCAAACTGAAAGAACTGAAGAAAAAATTCAAGCCTTGTGTTGCAATATTGAAGGATTCTACAGGGAAAATATTAAATGATGCAGAAAGCATCAAAAGAAGATAGAGAGAGGTGGAGTCAAGATTGCACAGTAGTCAGACACTTCCAGTGATTCCTCTTACAACAAAAACCAAAAAAAATAAATAAATAAACAAAGGCCTGAAAAAACAAGTGGAACAATTTTATACATGACAAGATAAGGGCCCTGAACATCAAAGGCAAAGTTAGGAAATCAGACTGAGTGGCTGGGGGAGGGAGACACGGTTCAGAAGTGGGGAGCAGTTGCCGGACCTGACTTGGTGAGAAATGGCACCCCTTGGACACAGTCCCCTGGAGGGACAGTGGTAGGGCTGACAGTAGCATTCAGGATGCAGTCTCCTCAGGGGGAGACAGCAAGTCTCACAGTCTACTCACAACTCTGGAACCAGAGAAGAACAGTGCTGTTGGCAAAAGCTAAGTACTTGCATTTGTTTTACTGTGCGCTTAGCCCCCAAGACGGCTTCAGTAGCTGTAGATTTCCCTGCACCTGAGATAGGTGTTGCTGTGCAGCCTGAGCCATTCTCCTGGCCTTGGAGAAGGAATAAATTAACAATTGGGGGAAAAGAGAATCTGCCAGCTCCACTAAGCTGGGGAGCTCAGGACAGAAGAAGCTCCTTTCCAGGCACAAATGGTCCACGGACTTTGAATACCTTTCCCCCCTGCATGGACCTGTGTAGGCCCATCTTGGGAGATTAGGCCCTTGTTACTGCAATGGTGTATGTGCTGGGTATCCAACTTCAACTGTTTTACCTTGCAGTGGAGAGGTGTGTTTTTGATGTTTGACACTGCTCTGCCTATTAAACAGGGTCCTTACCTACCTACACTGGGGGCCTGAGAACTGGTGGCTCCGCCCACATCATCTAGACACCCAAGACAGGGGTCCAAGGATAACAGGTGCCTCCCAGTCCTTACAAACAAAAGCATAGGGTGCCTGTGGTCTGACTGCAGAACCCACCTACCCGTGCACTATAGAAAACAGGGGTGCACTTTCCTCACAGACACTTGGGAGATGGTTGTCAGCCCCCTGCCTTTTGTTCAGAGTGTGACCCCCTGCTGCAACCAGATACCTGTGTCTCCAACAATCACCCCTCCCCATCTAAGACTATAGGACTTGATGACCTACAATTGATGACCAGCTACCTAGACACCTGAACTGAATTATACAAGAAAAGTGAATGGACTCCTAGGCTCATATACCTGGTAACAGCTCTAGCCATCTGGTGACAGGATGTTAAATCTTGAAAGTTGCAAATGATCAAGCGAGCTCACTCAAGCACCCTATTTGGGCATATCAAAACAAAACAAAGCAAAAAGCTAGGATACAGTAGGCAAAAGTAAAAAGTAAAATAAAATAACTTATAGATGGCTCAGAGACATCAGTCAATATCAAATCCCATAAAGAAGCAGACCATGATCACTTCAACAATCTCTCAATACAAAGAATCAAGGAATCTTCCAGATGAAGGTGTTTTCCTGGAATTACCAGATGTAGAATACAAAAGGTTAATATACAGAACTTTCAAGAGATCAGGGAGATCAGGGAAAATGCAGAACAAGCCAAAGAACACACAGATAAAGTAGCTGAAGAAATTAAAAAGGTTACTCAAGAACATAAAGAAAAATTTAATAGGCTGCAACAATCCATAGAAAGAAAGCAATCAGGAATTCAGGAGATTAAAAATAAAATTACAGAATTAGACAACTCAGTAGACAGAGGAACAGTATTGAGGAAATGGAAAGCAGAATTAATGAGATTGAAGATAAATAACGTGGCACCGATATATTTGAAGAAAAATCAGAGCAAATTATTTTAAAAAAACATGAAGAAATCCTAAGAATCATGTGGGACTCTATCAGGAGAAATAACCTATGAGTGATTGAAGTATCAGATTAGGGAGGGATAACAGAAAAAACAGAATTGTTGAAGATTTGTTGGCAGAAAACTTCCTTCATACCATGAAAGATGAGCAGCAGATATCTATCCAAAATGCTCATTGAACCCCACATAAGGTAGATCTCAAAAGAAAGTCACCCAGACATATTATAAACAAACTTGCCAAAACCAAAGACATAGAGAGAATTTTAAGAGCGGCTAGGAATAAATGAAAAGTCACCTACAAAGGAGACTCAATAAGAATAAGCTCAGACTACTCGAGAGAAACCATGCAGGGAAGAAGGCAATGTGATGAGTTATATAAAGTGATGAAGGAAAAGAATTGCCAGCCAAGAATCATATACACAGCAAAACTGTCTCTCAAATATGAAGGTGAAATTAGGACATTTCCAGATAAACAGAAGATTAGGGAATTTGTAAAAAAAAAAAAAAAAAACCTACAAGAAATACTAAAGAGGGTTTTCTGGTTAGAAAATCAACAATATCAGATATCAACACAAGACTAGAATGCAGGGCAGAGCAACCAGATATCAACCCAGGTAGGGAAATCACAAAAATAAATCAAGATAAAAAAATGCTCAGAACAGGGAAACAGTGATGTTATTATGTAAAGGATGACAATACTAAAATAATAAAGAGGGCCTGAAAAATGTAGTCATAGATCTTTCATACAGAGAGATAGTCAAGGGGATAGAAATAAAAGTTAGGTTTAAACTTAGAAAAATAATGGCAAATATTAAGGTAACCAAAAAGGAGACTAACAATGCTACACATCGAAATAAAATACAAGAAAAACATAACTCAGAAAAAAAAAATCAACAATGAATAAGAGGAAAAGGCAATATACAAAGAAAATCTACTCAGTACAAAAAATTAAGCAGAAAAAAGAAACTCGACAACATACAAAAAAAGATATCAAAATGATGGCACAAAACTCATAACTACCATAATTACGCTGAATGTAAATGGACTAAATGTACCAATAGAGAAAGAGAGTGAAAGAATGGATCAAAAAACACGATCCATCTATATGCTGCCTACAAGAGACACTCCTTAAAGACACAAACAAACTAAAACTCAAAGGATGGCAAAAATATATATCAAGCAAACAACAATCAAAAAAGAGCAAGAGTGGCAATAATTTCTGACAAAATAGACTTTAAAGTTAAATTCACCAAAAAGGATAAGGAAGGACACTATATAATGATTAAACAGACAACATACCAGGAGGATATCACCATATTAAATATTTACACACCCAGTGACAGGGCTTCAAGATACATAAAACAAACTCTAACAGCATTGTAAAGTGAGATAGACAGCGCCACAATAATATTAGCTGACTCCAACATACCACTTTGGTGAAGAACAGAACATTCAGAAAGAAGCTCAGTAAAGACACTGAAGATCTAAATGCCACAATCAACCAACTTGACTTCACATACATATACAGAACACTCCACCCAACAGCAGCCAAGTATACTTTCTTTTCCAATGCATATGGAACATTCTCTGGGAGAGACCACATATTAGGCCATGAAGCACACCTTAACAGAACCCAATACATCAAAATATTGCAAAGCATCTTCTCTGACCAGGAAGCTATAAAAGTAGATATCAAAAACAAACAAACAAAAAAAAGCGGGGAAAAGAAATCAAACACTCAGAAACTGAGCAATACCTTGCTCAAAAACGACTGGGTTATAGAAGACATTAAGGATGGAATAATGAAATTCAAAGTATCCAATGAGAATGAAAACACTTCCTACCAGAACCTTTGAGACACAGGTAAAGCAGTGCCCAGAGGTCAATTTATAGCAATACATGCACACATCCAAAAAGAAGGAAGGGCCAAAATCAAAGAATTATCCCTACAACTTAAATAGAAAGAGAGCAACAAAAGAAACCCTCAGGCATCAGAAGAAATTAAATAATAAAAAGTAGAGCAGAATTAAATGAAATAGAGAACAGAAAAAAAAATTGAAAGAGTTAACAAGACCAAAAGCTGGTTCTTTGAAAAAATTAACAAAATTGCTGAAACACTGGCCAAACTGACAAAAGAAAAACAGAAGAAGCAAATTACCCAACATCACAACAGACCCAACTGAAATTAAAAGAATCATATCAGATTAGTATGAAAAATCATACTCTAACAGCTTTGACAACCTAGAAGAAATGGATACATTTCTACAAACACATTGCCTACCTAACTAACAGAAACAGAGGTAGAACAATTAAATAAACCCATAACAGAAGGAGAGGTTGAAAAAGGTAATTAAAAAAATAAAAAATCTCCCAACAACAACAACAAAAAAGCCCTGGCCCTGACAGCTTCCCTGGTGAGTTCTACCAAACTTTCGGGGAAGAGTTAACACTACTACTAGTAAAGGTATTTTAGAGCATTGAAAAAGATTGAATACTCCCAAACTCATTCTATGAAGCCAGCATATCCCTGATATCAAAACCAGGTAAAGACACCACACACACAAAAAAATTACAGACCTATATTCCTCACGAACTTAGATGCAAAAATCCTCAACAAAATTCTACCCAATAGAATTCAATAACATATCAAAAAAATAATTCACCATGACCACGTGGGATTCATACTAGGTATGCAGGGATGGTTCAACATTAGAAGAACAATCAAAGTAATCCACCATATAGGTAAAACAAAGGACATGATCTTATCAATTGATGCAGAAAAGGCATTTGACAAAGTCCAACACCCATTCATGATAAAAACTCTCAGAAAATAGGAATAGAAGGAAAATTCCTCAACACAATAAAGGGCATTTATATAAAGCCAACAGCCAACATCACCCTTAATGGAGAGAGTCTGAAAGCATTCCCTTGAGATGGGGAACCAGACAAGGATGCCCTTTATCACGACTCTTGTTCAACAGTGTGCTGGAGGTCCTAGCCAGAGCAATTACACCAGATAAAGAAATAAAGGGCATCCAGATTGGTAAACAAGAAGTAAAAGTATCTCTATTTGCAGATGACATGATCTTATACAGAGAAAACCCTAAAGAATCCTCAAGAAAACTACTGAAACTAATAGAAGAGTTCAGCAGAGTATCAGGATACAAGATAAACCTACAAAAATCAGTTGGATTCCTCTATACCAACAAAAAGAACATCAAAGAGGAAATCACCAAATCAATGCCATTTACGGTAGCCCCCAAGAAGATAAAATACTAGGAATAATTGTAACCAGAGACATAAAAGACCCATACAAACAAAACTACAAGACACTACTAAAAGAAACCAAAAGAGACTTATGTAAGTGAACAAGTATACCTTGATAATAGACAGGAACACTGAACATTGTAAAAATATCTCTTCTACTGAAAGTGATCTATAGATATGCTGCAATTCCAATCCAAATTCCAAGGGCATTTTTTAATGTGATGGAGAAGCAAATCACCAACTTCATATGGGAGGGAAAGAGGCCCCAGATACATAAAGCATTACTGAAAAAGAAGAACAAAGTGGGAGGCATCACGTTACCTAATTTTAGAACTTGTTATACCACCATAGTAGTCAAAACAGCCTGGTACCGGTACAGCAGCAGACACATAGACCAATGGAACAGAATTGAGAAATCAGACATAAATCCATTCACTTATTAGCTGATATTTGATAAAGGCTCAAAGTCAGTTAAATGAGGGAAAGATAGCCTCTTTAACAAATGGTGCTGGCATAACTGGATATCCCTCCACAAAAAAATGAAACAAGATCCATACCTCACACCAGGCACAAAAACTAACTGAAAATGGATCAAGGACCTAAATATGAAATCTAAAATGATAAAAATCATGGAAGAAAAAACAGGGACAACACTAGGAGCCCTAATACATAGCATAAACAGTACAAAAAACATTGCTAACAATGTGCAAGCACCAAAGAGAAAAGAGAACGCCTAAAAATCAAACACTTATGCTCATCCCAAGCCTTCACCAGAAGAGTAAACTGATTACCTACAGACTGGGAAACAGTTTGTAGCTATAACATTTCCGATCAGCCTCTGATCTCTAAAATCTACATGATATTGCAAAAACTCAATAACAAAAAGACAAATAATCCATTTTAAAAATGGGCAAAGGATAGGAACAGGCACTTCAACGAAGAAGACATTCAGGCAGGTAACAGATACATGAGGAAATGCTCACAATCATTAGCCGTTAGAGAAATGTAAATCAAAACTACAATGAGATACCATCTCACTCCAGCAAGGCTGCCATTAATCCCAAATCACAAAATAATAAATGTTGGAGAGGTTGTAGAGAGACTGGAACACTTATTCACTGCTGGTGGGAATTTAAAATGGTGCAGCCACTTTGAAAATCAATCTGGCACTTCCTTAAAAAGCTAGAAATAGAACTACAATAGGATATGCCAGTCCCACTCCTTGGAATATATCTTAGAGAAATAAGAGCCTTTATATGAACAGATATATGCACAACCATGTTCATTGCAGCACTGTTTACAATAGCAGAAAGATGGAAGTAACCAAGGTGCCCATCAACAGATGAATGGATAAATAAATTGTGGTGCATTCACACGATGGAATACTTCACACAGATCAAGAAGAATGATGAATCCGTGAAATATTTCATAGCTTGGAGGAATCTGGAGGGCATTATGCTGAGTGAAATTAGTCAGTTGCAAAAGGACGAATATTGTATGAGACCACTATTATAAGAACTCAAGAAATAGTTTAAAGAGAGAAGAAAATATTCTTTGATGGTTATGAGGGTGGGGAGAAAGGAAGGGAGAAGGATATTCGCAAATTTAGATAGTAGACAAGAACTATTTTAGGTGAAGGGAAAGACAACATACAATAAAGGAGAGGTCAGCATAACTGGACTAAATGAAAAGCAGTTTCCTGAATAAACCAAATGCTCCAAAGGCCAGAGTAGCAGGGGCAACAGTTGGGGGACCATGTTTTCAGGGGACATCTAGGTCAATTGGCATAATAAAATCTATTAAGAAAACATTCTGCATCCCACTTTGGTGAGTGGCATCTGCAGTCTTAAAAACACTATCAAGCAGCCATCTAAGATGTATCCATTGGTCTCAACCCAGCTGGAGCAAAGGAGAATGAAGAACACCAAAGATACAAGGTAATTATGAGTCCAGAAGACAGAAATGGCCACATAAATCCAAGACTATATCAGCCTGAGACCAGAAGAACTAGATGGTGCCCGTCTACAACCGAAGACTGCCCCGACAGGGAACGAAACAGAGCATCCCTGACGGAGCATGAGAGCAGTGAGATGCAGACCTCAAAGTCTCATAAAAAAAATCAGACTTAATGATCTGACTGAGACTAGAGGAACCCTGGAGGTCACGGTCCCCAGACCTTCTGTTGGCCCAAGACTGGAACCATTCCCAAAGCCAACTCTTCAGACAGGGATTGGACTGGATTATAGGATAGAAAATTATAGTGGTGAGGAGTGACCTTCTGGTCTCAAGTGGACACATGAGACTATGTGGGCAGCTCCCGTTTGGAGGGGAGATGAGAAGGCAGAGGGGGACAGAAAGTGGCTGAATGGACACAGGGAATACAGGGCTGAGAGAAGGAGTGTGCTGTCTCATTAGTGGGAGAGGAACTAGGAGTACATAGCAAGCTGTATACAAATTTTTGTATGAGAGACTGACTTGATTTGTAAAGTTTCACTTAAAGCACACACACACAGAAGACAGAAAGAATACACAGAGTCACAGCACCAAAAGAAATGGTCGACTTTCAGTCGTTTCATGAGGTGGCATATGATGAAGAACTGGTAGTAGTGAAGCAAGAAGTCCAAGCTACACTGAAGGCACTGGCGAAAAACAAGGCTCCAGGAACTGACAGAACACCCACTGAGTTGTTTCAACAAACAGATGCAGCACTGCAGAAGCTCACTCCACCATGCAAAGAAATTTGGAAGCTAGCTACCTGGCCAACAGACTGCAAGAGATGCACGTTTGTGTCCATTCAAAGAAAGGCGATCCAACAGACTGTGGAAGTTATCAAATGTAAATTAGTAAATATGGTAAACAAACAAAGAAACTCTATCTATTCTACACTGAATATGACATTCTATCCCCAGGAGATCCAGTGAGTTTATGATGTTGTTGTTAGGTGCTGTTGAGTCAGTTCCAACACATAGCGACCCTGTGTACAACAGAACGGAACAGTGCCCAGCCCTGCTTTGTCATTGCTGTGTCTGAGCCCACTGTTGCAGCCGCCGTCTCAATCTGTCTCATTGAGCATCTTTGTCTTTTTCACTGACCCTCTACTTTACCAAGCACGATGTCTTTTTCCAGGGACTGATTCCTCCTGATAATATGTCCAGAGGACGTGAGACCAAGTCTTGCCACCCACCTTTCTAAGGAGCATTCTGGCTGTACTTCTTCCAAGACAGGTGTGTTCATTCTTCTAGCAGTCCATGGCATATTCATTATTCTTCACCAACAACATAATTCAAGTTTCAGTTCTTTTGTCTTCCTTATTCATTGTCCAGCTTTAGCATACATATGAGGCGACTGAAAATATCATGGCTTGGTTCAGGCACACCTTAGTCCTCAAAGTGACATCTTCGATTTTTAACACTTTAAAGAGGTCTTTTGTAGCAGATTTGCCCAATAAAATATGTCATTTGATTCTCGAAGTCTGCTTCCATGGGTGTTGATTGTGGATCCAAGTAAAATGAAATCCTTGACGACTTCAGTATTTTCTCTGTTTATCGTGATTTTTTTATTGTTCCAGTTGCGAGGATTTTTGTTTTCTTTATGTTGAAGTGTAATCCATACTGAAGGCTGAAGTCTTTGATCCTCATCAGGAAGTGCTTCAAGTCCTCTTCACTTTCAGTAAGCAAGGTTGTGTCATCTGCATGTCTAGGCTGTTAATGAGTCTTCCTCCAATCCTGGTGCCCCTTCTTCATATGATCCAGCTTCTTGGACTGTATGGATTATACGTTTTTTTAAAGACACTGAGTTTTTGGTAATTTACTACGGCAGCCCTAGAAAATGAATACAGAGCCCTTCACCAAGAACAAGTCAAGTTAGCACCAAAAATGCTCCTGTAAGGGTAGCCGCATAGCATGAGACATGGCAGTTTTTAAAAAGTATGAAGTAAAACTTTCAGCTTTGACAAAGAAAGGGCTCCTCTAAGTCCAAGTTCTAAGTCCATTGCTGTTGGGTCAATTCTATCTCATAGCGACCCTAAACGACAGAGTAGAATTGACCCATAGGGTTTCCAAGGAGTGGCTGGTAGATTCGAACTGCCTGAATAAGTATTGTGAAAAAATACAACCCTGACACACAACTTTTCTGAGCTTAGTATTAAAACAAAACAAAACAAAAAGAAGTCGCTATCGAGTGGATTCTGACTCATAGGGACCGTACAGGACAGAGTAGAGCTTCCCCACAGGGTTTCCAAGGAGGGACTGGTAGATTCAAACTGCAGACCTTTTGGTAGCACCCAAATGCATAACCACTGCACCACCAGTGGCTTTCAAATCAGCTGTAGGCTGATGATCTCCAAATTCTTAGAACCTGGAAAACTATTCTACCTCAGAGTGGTATCCACAGCTGTAAACTGTTCTCCACACTTGGATGACCTCAGACATCCAAATCTAACATGTACAGAAAAAATCTTTTGGTCATTTTCTCAAGTTTGTTCCTCCATGGTTTTCCACGTGGTAGAGAATGGCTCTGGTGACCATGCTCTCATGGTAGCCTGAATTCCAGAAGTCACCTTTCATTCTCCATTCCCCTCATCCCATACGTCTGATCGACCAGCAATTCTTGGCAGCTCAAGCTCCAAAGTACACCTCAGGCCTGCCCACTGTTCCCACCTGCACTACCACCATCACTCCTCACCCTGACCACTGCAGAAGCATCCTGACCGGTCCTCTGTATTTGCTGTCTTCAAGTTCTCCTGGGCTACAGTTAATTCCTGGGACACATTCTTTCTGAAGACCATTGAACAATAGAAGGAGAAGGGCATTTAGTTGTATGCTACCTCCTCCGCTTGAGCTGCATGCCCCTCAGAAATCACTTTTCAGTGTGCAGTCTATAATGTCTCTATCCCAATTTCCTGTCTTTGGCCGCACTGCTTTGATAGCGTGCATGCATGTTTGCTTCAGGAGTCATGTAGACAGATGCTTGCAGGAATTTTTCTTAGTACAATCATGGTTCTGTGCCATCAAGAGATTCTGACTCATATCAACCCTGTATGACAACTTAGAACTGCTTCACAAGGTTTCCTAGGTTGCAGCTTTTTATGGTGCAGCCCCGGTGGCACGGTGGTTAAGAGCTCGGCTGCTAACCAAAGGGTGGACAGTTCAAATCCACCAGTTGCTTCTTGGCGGAAATACATGGCAGTCTGCTTCTGTAAAGACTTATAGTCTTAGAAACCCTATGGGGCAGTTCTACTCTGCCCTATAGGGTCACTACGAGTCTGAGTTGATTCAACAGCAACTGGTTTGGATTTTGTTTGGTTAGAATCTTTATGGGAGCCCATCTCCAGATCTTTTCAACCCCTGAGCTGGTGGGTTCCAACGGCCCACCTTTCAGTTAGCCAAGCACTTAACCGTTGCACCTCCAATACTTAACTCTGCGCCGGAGAGGACCCTCTCCTGACGTCTCCCGTCTCCTCACCCCACACACCTTGGCGTAGTCCTTGCTTCTAGACCCCGCCCTCCCCTCTGGAGGCCCAACCCCCCCACGCCCGCCCCACACCCGGGCCGCTGGGCGGGGCCGGCAGCCATGTTCCTCGCCCTCCAGCCAGTTACTCACGGAAGCTCCCGGACGGGTGGTGAGGGGCCTGGGCCGGATGGCGCGCCGTAGAGAGGATGGTGTTCCTGCTGCTTTCCCTGCAGTGTTTTCTGAAAGGTATGAAACTCCGGCAGGTGGGTGGAGGGACCCGCTCCCAGACTGAACAAGCCCGGCCCCTCGAAGGTGTGGAGGGAAGGCGCCAGGAGGGCGGTTTCCAGTGCCAGCATCCTGTGGGCTCCAGAGGTTGGGGAGTCCGGACGTTGGTTTAGCAGCTCGCATGGCCCCCTCAGGCGTACCCCGTCCCGAGTGATCCCCAGGGGCGGACGCAGCACGGGGGCGGGCAGACGCAGCCACTCTAGGGGTCTGCGAAATTTGCATCCCCATGGATTTGCGGGGCGGTGGGGGGAGTCCAGCCGCGGGATCCAGCTGCGGAGTGCCCTCGGGCCTGGGGGCTTGAAGGGCTTGGGGAGAAAGGCCGTGTCCAGGGCTGCGCCAAGGTCCCTCCTCTGCCCGGAGCGGGTTTGCGGGCCAAGCTGGGGGATGGGCGCCTGCCCCCTCCGCCCCCCACCTGCTCCCTGTGCCAGGGGGGAAACCAAGGCCCAGAGTTCGCCCGGGGGCGGTGACATTCCAGACTGAGGACGGGGCACTCGCCCCCGTTCGTCGTCCCACCCCCACCAGACTCCGTAGGGTGCCAGGGACGGGGAGAGAGCGATCCCCCGCCCAAGGCCCCGCTGCCCCTTACTGTTTTGGGCGCTGTGCCTGGGAGGCTGAGGCACCCCGCGCCCTCGCCCGCGCCCAGCTGGTCTACTCTCAGGGCTGGGGCGTCGGCGCGGCCCCGGCCCCACCTGGAAAGGAAGGGGTCCTGGGAATCTGTGGAGCAGCGCGGGGACCCTACTCCTTGTGGAAGCAGCGATTCAGTGTGTGTTAACAGTGTGGATGCCGGGTCCCGCTCCCCCTCTGGGTGGCGGGGGTGGGGGTAGCAGGAAGGGGTCCTGAGCAACCATGTTGTTTGTTAACTTGAGCATTTGTGCGGCGCTGTGTACCGGTGGCTGTGGACGCGGTCTCTGGTGCTGAGGGGATATGAGGGTTCCTCAAACTGGTGGGATTTGGAGCCTCTACCCTGGTGGCAGTGGATTTAGTGGGTTACCCTGGTGGCTAGTGGTTAAGTGCTAAGGCTGCTAGCCAAAAGGTTGGCAGTTTGAATCCACCAGGCGCTCCTTGGAAACTCTGTGGGGCAGTTCTACTCTGTCCTATAGGGTCGCTATGAGTCAGAATTGACTCGATGGCCACAGGTGTGGGTTTTTTTTTTTTTTTTTTTAGGTTGGAGGAGATTAGGTGTCTCTTGGGCTGACATTTGAAGGTCTGGAGCTGGCCGTTTATGAGGGTTTATAAGGGTTTTAAGTGCTTGGGCCATGGGCACCAACCCGATCTTCCAGCCCCTGCGGACGGACCGCCTCCCCCGCCCCGGGGGGATTGGCTGCTCTGGGACCCTGAGCCCAGAGGGCGGTGAGAAGCTGACAAACGTGAGTGATGCTGTGCAGGCTCCAGTCGGCAGGGCAGCCCTGCTCACATGGTCTCAATAGGGGCAGTGGGCTTCGTGCCTGGTGGGTGGTTTCCAAATGTTTCCTCGTGGCCCCCCCCCTCGTGCGGGGCGACAACTCTTCCCTGGGCGGGGACCTAGTAGAGGCCTGCAGGGCATCAGGGTATGGAGGGGCAGAGCTTGGGGGGGGAGGGCGCGGCCCTGCAGGTTCCTCTACGTGACCACGGCGGGGGGGTGTGGGTCGTGAAGGCTGGGCCTGGTCGAGGACCCACTAGGTCTTGCAGGAGGAGTGGGTTAGGATAATCATAGCATTAATGGGAGTATTGAGAGAGCGCCCTGGGGCGTTGGGTCCCTCGGGAAGAAAAGCTTCTGCTATCCCCACTGGAGCGGTACCCAGGTCGTCCCGGCTTAGGTCCAGGAGGTTCCCATGCTCGGAGGGTCTGGTGGGCAGAACAGAACCGGCGGTGCGCGTGCCCTCTCGCGCCCTTGCGCCGAATCGCTGAAGTTCAGTGTAAGGCGATTCTAAGCCATGGTTCTGGAACTCAATAGTGAAGCAGAGCAAATGATGCAGTGCCTTGATGGGACCGGTGGAGACAACAAGAAGCAAAGCACAGCTGAAACTTCAAAATTCCACTGAGTGTTAGTAGGATTTGGAGGGAGAAAATAGACGGAGAGTTGAGAGGCCCAGAGATGCAGAAGGGTTAGAGGATTAGGGTTAGGGGTTAGGGTTTGGTGTTAGGGGTTCAGGTTGGGGGGTTAGAGGTTTGGGAGTTAGGTTTAGGGGTATAGGTTTTAGGTGGCTGGGGTTGGGGTTAGGGCTGGGGTTACTAGGCTAGGGCACAAGTGGTTTAGGGTTATGGTTAGGGTTAGAGTGAGGCTGAGGTTGATTCCCAGTCTTGTGTACCGTCTCTTCCTTCACCAGAGTTACCACATATCTGTCGTTTGGTTGGAAACCCTGATGGCATAGTGGTTAAGACCCACCAGTGCTAACCAAAGGTCTGCAGTTCGAATCCACCAGGCGCTCCTTGGAAACTCTATGGGGCAGTTCTAATCTGTCCTATAGGGTCTCTATGAGCTGGAATCGACTCGACGGCGGTGGTTTGTTTTTTTTTGGTTATTATTTAGTTAGCTTTTCTCTACCCACTCTCCGTCTGCCTGGTGAACATCAAGGATTGTTTCTGTGTGTAAATGTTTTCATGAGTTTTTATGATAGTGGTCTCTTAGTGTGTATGTCGTTTTGTGATTGACTTAGTCAGCATGATGCGCTCCAGATTCATCCATGGTGTGAGATGTTTCAGAGATTCATCATTGGTCTTCGTTGTCGTGTAGTGTTCCACTGTGTGTATGTACCGTAGTTTGTTTATCCATTCCTCCGTGGATGAGCACTTAGGTTGTTTCCATCTTTTTGCTACTGTGAATAATGTCGCAGTGAACACGGGTGTGCATATGTCTATTCCTGTGACTGCTCATGGAAACCCTGGTGGCTAGTGGTTAAGTGCTACGGCTGCTAACAAAAAGGGTTAGGGTTTGAGGTTCGGGATGTTAGGGTTAGGGTTGTTAGAGTTCTGGTTGTTAGGGTTTGGGGTTAGGGGTTGGGGTTAGGGTTTTGGGGTTAGGGATGTTAGGGTTAGGGTTGTTAGGGTTTGGGTTAGGGTTTTTCGGTTGGGGTTAGGTGTTAGGGTTAGGTTTAGGGTTTGAGGTTAGAGTTTGGATTTACAGGTTAGGCGTTAGGGGTTGCAGTTTGGGGTTTACAGTTTTGGGGGTTTAGGGTTTTGGGGTTTAGTCGGTAGGGTTTGGGTTAGGTTTTAGGGGTCAGGATTTAGGTTTAGGGTTGGGGTTGGTGTTGGGTTTGTTTGGGATATGTGGTTTGGGGTAAGAGAGTGGGTGTTAGAGGTTTGGGGGTTAGAGATTGAGGGAGTTAGAGGGTGAGGGGTTAGAGGGTGAGGGGGTTAGAGGTTGAGAAGATTATAGAGTGAGGGAGTGAGAAGGTGAGGGTGTGAGGGGGTAAAGGTTAGGGTTTAGGGTTAGAGGGTTTAGGCTTAGGGTTCAGAGGCTTAGGGTTAGGGGGTTAGGGTTTCAGGGTTCAGAGGTTGGGGTTGGTGTTGTGGTTAGGGTTAGAGAGTTAGGGTTAGAGGGTTAGGGTTGGAGGTTTAGGGTTAGAAGATTAGGGGTATGGTTTAGAGGTTTAGGGTTAGGGGTTAGGGCTAGGGTTTAGGGGTTCAGGTTTAGGGGTGTGGGATGGGTCTGGGGTAAGGTTTTAGGGTTTAGGGTTAGAGGGTTATGTTTAGGGCTTAAGGCTTAGAGGTTAGGGTTTCAGGACTTATGGTTTAGGGCTTAGGGCTTAGAGCCTAGGGTTTAGGACTTAAGGTTTAGGGTTTAAGGCTTAGAGTGAGGGTTAGGGCTGGGGGCTGGGGTTAGGGTTTAGGGTTTAGTGTTAGGGTATTAGGGTTAGAGGGTTAGATGGTTTAGCGTTTAAGTTTAGGGTTTAGGGGTTAGGGTTAAGGGTGTTAGTGTTTAGGGTTTTGGCATTTAGGGTGTTAGGGTTGAATGTGTTAGGGGTAAGGGTGTTAGGGTTTTAAGTGTTAGGGTTTACAGTTTAGGGTTAAGTGATAGGGTTAGGCTTAGACTCATTCTTAGGTTTAGGGCTAGGGATTTGAGGTTTAGGGTTTGGCGTTGGGTTTGGGGGTTGGGGTTAGGTTTAGGGCTAGGATTAGAGGGCTAGGGTTAGAGGGTTAGAGTTAGAGGGTTAGGGTTTCAGGTTAGCGTTAGAGGGTTAGGGTTCGAGTGTTAGGGTTAGGGTTAGGGTCGTTAAGGTTAGGGTGGTTAGGGGTTAGGTGTTAGGGTTTAGGGTTTAGGGTATAGGGGTTAGAGTTTGGGTTAGGGTTAGAGTTTAGGGCCTTGGGGGTTAGGACCTAAGGGCTTGGGGCCTTAGGGGCTTTGGGACTTAGGGCTTAGGGGCTAGAGTTAGAGGGCTAAGGCCAGAGGGCCAGGGTTATGGTTTGATTCCTGGTTGGCAATTTTTTTCCTTCAATATTTTGTATAAGTCATCCCATTGCCTTCTTGCCTCCATGATTTCTGCTGAGTAGTCCAAGTTTATCATTATTTACTCTCCTTTTTTGGTGACTTCCTTTATCCCTAGCCTCTCTTAAAATTCTCTTTATGTTTGATTTTGGCAAGTTTGATTATTATATGTCTCGGTCACTTTCTTTTGAGATCACCTTATGTGGAATTTGATGAGCATCTTTCATGATATCAGGGAAGTTTTCTGCCAACAAATCTTCAACAGTTCCCTGTGTATTTTCTGTTAGCCCTCCCTGTTCTGGTACTGCAATCACTCATAGTTATTTCTCTTGATAAAGTCCCACATGATTCTTTGGATTTCTTCATTTAAAATTCTTTTATCTGGTTTCTTTTCAAATATATTGGTCCCAAGAGTTTTATCTTCTATCTCAGTAATTCTGCCTTCCAGTTCTTCAGTTGTGCTCTTCTTACTTTCTATCGAGTTTTCTAACTCTGTAATTTTATTGTTAATCTTCTGAATTTCTGATTGCAGTCTCTCTATGGTTTCTTGCAGCTTATTAAATTTTTAATTATGTGCTTGAGTAACCTTTTTAATTTCTTCAGCTGCTTTATCTTTGTGTTCCTTGGCTTGTTCTGTATTTTGCCTCATTTCCTTCCTGATATCTTTGAGAGTTCTGTATATTAATCTTTTGTATTCTGTATCTGGTAATTCCAGGATTGCACCTTCATCGAGAAGATTCCTTGAGTCTTAGTTCTGAGAGCTTGTTGAAGCAATCATGGGTCAGCTTCTTTTTTTTTTATTTTAATAATTTTTATTGTGTTTTAAGTGAAAGTTTACAAATCAAGGCAGTCTCTCACATAAAAACTTATACACAACTTGTTACATATTCCCAATTACTCTCCCCCCAATGGGACAGCCCACTCCCTCCTTCCACTCTTTCTTTCCGTGACCATTTTGCCAGTTTCTAAGCCCCTCTACCCACCCATCTCCCTTCCAGGCAGGAGATGCCAACATAGTCTCAAGTGTCCACCCAAACCAAGTAGCTCACGCCTCACCAGCATCCCTCTCCAACCCGTTGTCTAGTCCAACCCATGTCTGATGAACTGGCTTTGGGGATGGTTCCCGTAGTGGGTAAACGGAAGGTGTGGGGGCCATGATCACTGCGGTCCTTCCAGTTTCAGTCAGACCATTAAGTCTGGTCTTTTTATGAGAATTTGGGGTCTGCATCCCACTGTTCTGCTCCCTCAAGGGATCTCTGTTATGTTCCCCGTCAGGGCAGTCATTGGTTGTGGCCCGGCACAGTCTAGTTCTTCTGATCTCAGGATGATGTAGTCTCTAGTTCATGTAGTCCTTTCTGTCTCTTGGGCTCGTTATTATCTTATGTTCTTGGTGTTCTCCATTCTCCCTTGATCCAGGTGGGCTGAGAATCATTGATGCATCTGAGATGGCTGCTTGCTAGCATTTAAGATTCCAGATGCCACTCTTCAAAGTGGGATGCAGAATGTTTTCTTAATAGATTTTATTATGCCAGTTGACTTAGATGTCCCCTAAAACCATGGTCCCCAAACCCCTGCCCCTGCTTTGCTGACCTTCGAAGCATTCAGTTTATTCAGGAAACTTCTTTGCTTTGGTTTAGTCCAGTTGTGCTGACCTCCACTGTGTTGAGTGTTGTTCTTCCATTCACCGAAAGTAGTTCTTGTCTATCTCTTTAGTAAATACCCCTCTCCTACCCTCCCTGCCTCCCCCCCTCATAACAACAAAGGAATATGTTCTTCTCAGTTTAAACTATTTCTCAAGATCTTATAATAGTGGTCTTATACAATATTTGACCTTTTGCTACTAATTTCACTCAGCATAATGCCTTCCAGGTTTCTCCATGTTATGAAGTGTTTCACAGATTCGTCACTGTTCTTTGTTGATGTGCAGTGTTCCATTGTGTGAATATACCATAATTTATTTATCCATTCATCCATTGATGGGCACCTTGGTTGGTTCCATCTTTTTGCTATTGTAAACAGTGCTGCAGTAAACGTGGAAGTGCATGTATCTATTTGTGTAAAAGCTCTTATTTCTGTAGGATATATTCCGAGGAGTGGGATTGCTGGGTTGTATGGTAGTTCTATTTCTAGCTTTTTAAGGAAGCACCAAATTGATTTCCAAAGTGGTTGTATACCATTTTACATTCCCACCAGCAGAATATAAGTGTTCCGGTCTCTCCACAGCCTCTCCAACATTTATTTTTTTGTGTGTTTTGGATTAATGCCAGCCTTGTTGGAGTGAGATGGAATCTCATTGTAGTTTTGATTTGCATTTCTCTAATGGCTAATGATCGAGAGCATTTCCTTATGTATCTGTTAGCTGCCTGAATGTCTTCTTTAGTGAAGTGTCTGTTCATATCCTTTGCCCATTTTTTAATTGGGGTGTTTGTCTTTTTGTGGTTGAGTTTTAGCAGAGTCATGTAGGTTTTAGAGATCAGGCACCGGGCAGAGATGTCTTAGCTGAAAACTTTTTCCCAGTCTGTGGGTGGTCTTTTTACTCTTTTGGTGAAGTCTTTAGATGAGCATAGGTGTTTGATTTTTAGGAGCTCCCAGTTATCTGGTTTCTCTTCGTCATTTCTAGTAATGTTTTGTATTCTGTTTATGCCATGTATTAGGTCTCCTAATGTTGTCCCTATTTTTTCTTCCATGATCTTTATCGTTTTAGATTTTATGTTTAGGTCTTTGATCCATTTGGAGTTAGTTTTTTGCATGGTGTGTGGTAGGGGTCCTGTTTCATTTTTTGGAGGTGGCTATACAGTTACGCCAGCACCTTTTGTTAAAAAGACTATCTTCTCCCCAATTAACTGACACTGGGTCTTTGGCAAATATCAGCTGCTCATATGTGGATGGATTTATATCTGGATTCTCAATATTGTTCCATCGGTCTATGTGTCTGTTGCTGTACCAGTACCAGGCTGTTTTGAGTACTGTGACAGTATAATTTGTTCTAATATCAGGCAGAGTGAGTCCTCCCACTTTGTTCTTTTTTAGTAATGCTTTACTTTTCCGCGGCTTCTTTCCCTTCCATATGAAGTTGGTGATTTGTTTCTCCATCTGTTTAAAAAATGTCATTGGAATTTGGATCGGAAGTGCATTGTATCTATAGATGGCTTTTGATAGAATGGACAATTTTACAATGTTGTCTTCCTATCCACGAGCAAGATATGTTTTTCCAATTACGTAGGTCCCTTTTGTTTTTTTTGCCGTAGTACCTTGTAGTTTTCTTGGTATAGCTCTTTTACATTTTTGGTAAGGTTTATTCCTAAGTATTTTATCTTCTTGGGGGCTGCTGTGAATGGTATTCATTTGATGATTTCCTCTTCAATGTTCTTTTTGTTGATATAGAGGAATCCAACTGATTTTGTGTGTTTGTATTGTAATCTGAAACTTTGCTGAACCCTTCTATTAGTTTTCTTGAGGATTCCTCAGGGTTTTCTGTGTATAAGATAATGTCTTTGGAAATAGAGATAATTTTATTTCTTCCTTACCAATCTGGATGCCCTTTATTTCTTTGTCTAGCCCAGTTGCTCTGGCTAGGACCTCTAGCACAATGCTGAGTAAGAGCAGTGATAAAGGGGATCTTTGTCTGTTTCCCGTTCTCAAGGGAAATGCTTTCAGGCTCTCTCCATTTAGGATGATGCTGGGTATTGGCTTTGTATCAATACCCTTTATTATGTTGAGGAATTTTCCTTCTATTCCTATTTTGCTGAGAGTTTTTATCATGAGTGGGTGTTGGACTTTGTCAAATGCCTTTTCTGTATCAATTGATAAAATTATGTGGTTCTTGTCCTTTTTTTATGTGGTGGATTACGTTAATTGTTTTTCTAATATTGAACCAACCTTGCATACCTGGTATAAATCCTACTTGGTTATGGTGGATTATTTTTTTGATATGTTGTTGAATTCTACTGGCTCGAATTTTGTTGAGGATTTTTGCATCTATGTTCATGAGGGATATAGGTCTGTAATTTTCTTTTTTTGTGTTGTCTTTAGCTGGTTTTGGTATCAGGGTTATTCTGGCTTCATAGAAGGAGTTAGGTAGTATTCCGTCCTTTTCTATGCTTTGAAATACCTTCAGTAGTAGTGGTAAGTCTTCCCTGAAAGTTTGGTAGAACTTTGCAGTGAAGCCATCAGGGCCAGGGCTTTTTTTTCTTGGGAGTGTTTTGATTACCTTTTCAATCTCTTTTTTTGTTATGGGTCTATTTAGTTGTTCTACTTCAGTTTGTGTTAGTTTAGGTAGGTAGTGTGTTTCTAGGAATTCATCCATTTTTTCTAGGTTTTCAAATTTGTTGGAATACAATTTTTTGTAGTAATCTGATATGATTGTTTTAATTTCAGTTGGATCTGTTGTGATATGGCCCATCCCATTTCTTATTTGGATTATTGGTTTGTTTTCCTGTATTTCTTTAGTCAGTCTGGCTAATGGTTTATCAATTTTGTTCATTTTTTCAAAGAAGCAGTTTTTGGCCTTGTTAACTCTTTCAATTGTTTTTCTATTCTCTAATTCATTTAATTTTGCTGTAGTTTTTATTTTTTGCTTTCTTTTGGTGCCTGACAGTTCCTTTTGTTGCTCTCTTTCTGTTTGTTCAAGTTGTAGGGACAGTTCTTTCATTTTGGCTCTTCTTTAATATGTGTGCCTTTATTGATATAAATTGACCTCTGAGCACTGCTTTCACCATGTCCCAAAGGTTTTCATAGGAAGTGTTTTCAGTCTTGTTGAATTCTGTGAATTTCTTTATTCCCTCCTTAAGGTCTTCCATAACCCAGTCTTTTTTGAGCAGGGTATTGTGCAGTTTCCAAGCATTTGATTTCTTTTCCCTGGTTTTTCTGTTATTGATTTTTACTTTTATGGTCTTTCGTTCAGAGAAGATGTTTTGTAATATTTCAGTGTTTTGGGTTCTGTAAAGGCTTGGTTTATGACCTAATATGTGATCTATTCTAGAGAATGTTTCATGTGCACTAGAAAAGAAATTATAGTTTGCAGCTGTTGTGTGGAGTGTTCTGTATAAGTCTATGAAGTGAAGTTGTTTAATTGTAGCAATTAGATCTTCCATGTCTGTATTGAGCTTCTTACTGCATTTCCTATCCTTCACTGAGAGTGTTGTGTTGAAGTCTGCTACTATAATTGTGGAGGTGTCTATCTCACTTTTTAATTCTGTTAACGTTTGTTTTATGAATGTTGCGGCCCTATCATTGGGTGCATAAATATTTAATACAGTTATATCTTCCTGGTAAATTGTCCCTTTAATCATTATGTAGTGTCCTTGTTTATCCTTTGTGGTGGATTTAACTTTAAAGTCTATTTTGTTGGAAATTGATATTGCCTCTCCTGGTCTTTTTTGATTGTTGTTTGCTTGATATATTTTTATCCATCCTTTCAGTTTTAGTTTATTTGTGTCTCTACGTCTATGGCATGTCTCTTTTAGGCAGCATACGGACTGATCGTGTTTTTTTATCCAGTCTGCAACTTTCTGTCTCATTATTGGTGAATTTAGTCTATTTACATTAAATATAATTATAGATAAGTATGAGTTTAGTGCTGTCATTTTGATGCCTGTTTTTGACAATTTCATTTTTCCATTTACTTTTTTGTGCTGAGTTTTTCTTTGTAGAATGTGTGTTCCTCCTTTTTATAGTGTCTGAGTTTATGTTGGTGAGTCATTATGTTTATCTTGGTTTTTATTTTGAAGTATGGAATTGTTAGACCTCGTTGTGGTTACCTTAATATTTACCCCAGTTTGACTAAGTAAAAACCTAAGTTGTTTTGTCCTGTATCGCCTTGGTTTCCTCTCCATATGTAAGATCTATGCCTCCTGTATTTAGTCCCTCTTTTTTTGTCTATTGTAATCTTTTACATAATCACATCAATGATTCCCTGTTTTGAGCAGTTTTTTTTTAATTAATCTTATTTTGTTTTTGTGATTTCCCTATCTGAGTTGATATCAGGATGTTTTGTTCTGTGACCTTGTGTTGTGTTGGAATCTGATATTATTGATTTTCTGACCAAAGAATTTCCTTTAGTAATTCTTGCAGTTTTGGTTTGGTTTTTGCAAATTCTCTAAGCTTGTGTTTATCTGTAAATATCTTAATTTCACCTTCATGTTTTAGAGTTTTGCTGGATATATGATTCTTGGCTGACAGTTTTTCTTCTTTGAGTGTTCTATATATGTTATTCCATTGCCTTCTTGCCTGCATGGTTTCTGCCAAATAGTGCAAACTTATTGATTCTCCTTTGTAGGTAACTTTTCGTTTATCCTTGGGTGCTTTTAAATTTTTCTCTTTATCTTTGGTTTTGGCAGGTTTGATGATATGTCTTGGTGATTTTCTTTTGGGATCTATCTTGTATGAGGTTCGATGAGCATCTTGGGTGGATATCTTTTCATCTTTCACGATGCCAGGGAATTTTTCTGCCATCAGATCTTCCACTATTCTCTCTGTATTTTCTGTTATCCCTCCCTGTCTGGAACTCCAGTCACACGCAAATTATTCTTGATAGAGTCCCCCATGATTCTTAGGGTTTCTTCATAGTTTTAAATTCTATTATCTGATTTTTCTTCAACTATATTTGTGTCAATTGTCTTATCCTCCAGCTCCCCCACTCTGCATTCCAGTTCCTCGAGTCTGCTCCTCTGACTTCCTATTGAGTTGTCTGTGTGACTTTATTGTTAATCTTTTGGATTTCTGAATGCTGTCTCTCTATGGATTCTTACAGCTTATTAATTTTTTTCACTATGTTCTTGATTAATCTTTTGGATTTCTTCAACTGCTTTACCCATGTATTCCTTGGCTTTTTCTGTAGATTGCCTTATTTCATTTGTGAGGTCATTCTTGATGTCTTCAAGCATTCTGTATACAATTGTTTTATATTCTATATTTGGCAATTCTAGGAATGTATCCACATCCAAGAATGATTTTGATTCTTTGATTTGGGGGTTTGTAGAAGCAATCATGGTCTGCTTCTTCATGTGATTTGATGTCGACTGCTGTCTCTGAGCCGTCTATAAGATTTTGTAACATTTTCTTTTATATTTGCTCACTGAGTCTTATCTTGTTTTGTTTTGTTACAATACACCCAGATGGGCTACTCGGTTGTGGTATGGTGATTGCTGTAGGTTTTGAATCACTTACATCCTGTTACCACCTTGCCTGAACTGTTACCAGGTATATAAGTGTATGAGTCCATTCACTATTCTTGAATAGAATCAGCTCAGGTGTCCTGATAGCTGGTCACCTAGTGTGTGGTGTAGGCTCTCATCTATTATCTTAGAGGAGTAGTGGTGATGGTTGTATGCACCAGTTTCTATTAGTGGCATGGGGTCACATTTCGAGGAGGGCAGGATGCTGACAGCCTTCCTTCAAGTGTCAGTGAGGTAGGTGTGGCTCTATTCTCTAGAGCACTCTGGTGGGTGGGCTTTGCAGCTGTATCTTAGGCACCCAATGCTTGGGAGATGTCACTATTCTCAGACCCCTCTAGCAGGTGGCTAGGTGGTGTGGGTGGAGTCTCAGCCCTCAGTTCGCTGGTGTGGATCAGCGAGGGCTCTGTTTAATAGGTAGAGAGGTATCTGACCTCCAAAACTTGCCTTTCCACTGCTGAGCTAAAGTAATTATGGTGAGATCTCTATCAGAATTGCCTTTGCAGTATAATAGCCACCTAGTTACCTGTAGGGTGAAAGCCAAAGACTATGGGTCTGTTAATGCCTGGATGGAGCTGATTCTGTATTGTTATTCCAGTTTAGGGAAGTCAGGGAAGGATTTTTTCTTTGATTGTTAAATGCTGCTTTGCTCAGGCCAGGGGAATGGGTTAGAAAAGAAAGAAGAAAAAAAAATCCAGCAGTGCACTTCACTCTCTAGCACAGAGAATTCCAATGTTAATGAAGCTGGCTGGGGCAATGAGGGGTGGAATCAGATATATAGAAGAGAGTAGCCTGGCAAAATATACAAAGTTTACTTATGTTGTTTGGTGAGGACTGTTTTTTCTGAGATTCCAGAGCATTGTGTAGCTTGTGTGTGGTGGCTGGATCCCTGCTGAGACTGTCCCAGAGGGTTAGGGCTGCGTCCATGCTCACACCGTCTCAGGAAGCCGCAATCAGCTCCCCCACACTTAGTCCCAAGCCCAGCACCAAGGTTTCCTTTCTGGGACACTGCACTCCAGGCTCCAAAACCAGTCGCTGCTTCCCCATGGTTTTTCGTTTCCCTGTCAGCCGCATCTGTGTGGAGCCTGCATGTGCTGCCTGGGTCTCCTCCGAGGTTCTTCCTGAGGGTTAGGCCTACATCCGTGCTTCCCTGTCTCAGTAAGCCACAATCAGCCCCACCACTCTGGCACCAGGGAACCACAAGGGCTCAAGGCTGCGGCGTGGGACACTGGCTCCGGAAGCGGTCCCTGCTGCAGTGTGGCTTTTTGCTCCCCTGTCACTCAGGTCAACTCCTTAGTTCTGTGTTTGATGGTCAGGGTTTGTAGATTGTCCTTTATGTAATTGATTCACTTGTTTTTTCGAGTCTTTGTTTCAAGAGGGATAAGCGGAATCTTCTACCTAGTCAGCCATCTTGGTCCTGCCCCCGTGTCTGCCTCTTTATGTGATTTGATATTGACTGTTGTCTCTGAGCAATCTGTAAGCTATTGTATCAGTTTATTTTATGCTTGCTTTTTGTATCCTAGCTTCTTGCTTTGTTTAGTTTTGGTATACCCAGATAAGCTGCTTGAATGCGCTAGGTTGATTATTTTCACCTTTGAAGCTCTAATGTACTATCACCAGATGGCTAGCACTGTTACCAGGTATATGAGCCTAGGAGTTCATTTACTTTTCTTGTATGGATTCAACTCAGGTGCCCAGGTAGTTGGTCATAAAGTGTGTGGTACGGGCTCTGTCCTACAGTCTTAGAGGGGCAGGGGTTATTGGTGTAGGCAGAAGTATCTGGCTGCAGTAGGGGGTCAGAGTCTGATCAAGGCAGGGGTCTGACAGCTGTCCTCTGAGTGTCTGTGAGGAAAGTGCATCCCTGTTCTGTAGGGCACACGGGTGGGTTCTGCAGAAGGGCGATGGGTACCCAATGCTTTTGGTTGTAAGTTCTGGGCGGTACTACTTATCCTTGGAACCCTGTCACAGGTGGCTAGGTATTGTGGGTGGGGCCACCAGTCCTTAGGCCCCTGATGTGGGGAGGTGAAGACCCTGTTTAATAGGCAAAGCAGTGTCAAACATCAAACACCCATCTTTCCACCGTCCAGCTGAAACCATTGCAGTCTGGCAACAAGGGCCTATTCTCCTGAAATGGGCCCACACAGGTCCATGCTGGGGTGAAAGGTATTCAAAGCCCATGGACCGTTTGTGCCTGAACAAAAGCTGCTTCTGTCCTGAGCTCCCCAGCTTAATTGAGCTGGCAGATTACCTTTCCCTCAGTTGTGAACTTATACCTTCTTCAAGGATGGAAAAATGGCTCAGAGTGTACCAGGGCCTATCTCAGGCCCAGGGAAGTTGACAGCCACTGAAGCCAGCTTGGGGGCTGGGGGCGTGGTAAAATAAACACAACTAATTAGCTTTTGCTGAGAGTGCCGTTCTTCTCTTGTTCTGGAGGTGTGAGTAGTCTGTGCAACTTGCTGTCTTTCCCTGAGCTAAACGCCTGTGGAACGCCACTGCCAGCCCCACTGCAGTCGCTCCAGGGAACGGTGCCTGAGGGTTCCTGGCTGTTCAGGTCCAGTAACTCCTCTCCACTTCTGAATAGTCTCTCCCTCCCTCCGCCGCTGACTCCGTTTTCTAACTTTGCCTTTGATGTTCAGGGCTCCTAGCTTGTCATAAATATACTTGCTTCGCTTGTTTTTTCGGGTCTTTTTTGTAAGAGGGATGACTGGCGGCGTCTCACTACTCTGCCATCTTGGCCTCGCCTCTCTAATATAATCAACAATTTTTTAAAAAAAGAAAAAAAAGAGTGAAACCTGTAGAAACAACAAATAACAGAATGAGATCCACAGAAAAACTAGATATTTGAGCTATCAGACAAAGACACTGAGATAACTCTATTATGTTCAAAGAAATAAAGGCAAGACTTAGAAATTTGGCAAAAAACTAGAAACTAAGAAAAAGATCAACTTAGAAAGTCAACTGAAAACTATAGCTGAAGTTAAAATCTTAATGCATGTGTATAACAGCAGATTAAAAATGCTGAAGAGAGATTTAGTGAACTGGAAGATATGTTGGAAGAAAATAGAGGCATAGACAAAAGAAAAAATATATAAAATATAAAAAGGAATAAGATATAGAGAATACAATGAGAATATCTAGCATAAGATACTTTAAGAAGGAAGAAAAAGAATGAGGCAGAAAAACTGAGATTATGGCTGAGAATTTTCTTCAAATGATTAATGATATCAAGTCACAGATCCTAGAAGACTTACAAAACCCAAACCAAAAAAAAAAAAAAAACCAAAAAACCCACTGCCGTCGAGTCGATTCTGACTCAAAGCGACCCTACAGGACAGAGTAGAACTGCTCCGTAGAGTTTCCAAGGATCGCCTGGTGGATTCGAACTGCTGACGTTTTGCTTAGCAGCCATAACACTTAACCGCTACGCCACCAGGGTTTCCTTATAAGACCCATGTAGGGTAAATACAAAGAAATTCGTATCTAGGTACATCATAGTAGAACTGCTGAAGCTAAAGACAAAAAACCCCACAAAAAACAAATAATTTAAAACTACTTAAAGAATGGAAGAGATTATCTTTAAAGGACAAACAAAAAAACTGACTGATGACTTCTCTACAGAAATAGTGACAACCCTAAGATAATAAAAAAAAAGACAATAAGATGATATATTTAAATTATAGAGAGAAAATACATGGCAACCCAGAACTCTATGCTGAGGAAAAACATCATGAATGAGCAAAGACCTTTTGTTTTCAGACAAACAAAACGTGGATAAGTTAACATCAGCATGCCCACATTAAAGAAAATTCCAAAGGTATTCTTCAAGCAGAAAGAAAATAAGGAGAAAGGCTTAAGATGCAAGAAGGAATGAAAGTTAATGAAACGAGTAAAAATAGAGGATTACTGACTGCATGACATAATAAGAATAGATATTATTGGGTTTAAAATATGTAAGAAATTAGAATGTATGCTAACTACAGCCTTTTGACTTTTATGGCTTTATGGTCAGGAAACATGCTGTGTAATATTTTGATGTTTTAGATTCTGTAAAAATGCTTGCTTTTTGGCCTAATACGTGGTCTATTCTCAAGAATGCTCCATGAGCGTTAGAAAAGAAAGTTTCCTTGACTACCGTTGGATAAAGTGTTGTGTTTAAGTCTATGAGACCAAGTTGGCTGATTGTGGTATTTAGATCTTCCGTGTCTTTATTGAGCTTCTTTATGGATATCCTGTCTGTCATCAGAAGTGGTATGTTGAAGTCTTCTACTATTATTGTGGAGCTATTTCTCTTTTCAATGCTGTTTGAGTTTGTTTTATGTATTTTGGAGCCCTGTCATTGGGTGTATAAGTACTGATTATGATTTTGACCTCCTGGTATATTGACCCTTTAATCATTATATAGTGTATTTCCTTTTCCTTTGTGGAGGATTTTACTTTAAAGCCTGTTTTATCAGAGATTAATATTGCCACTCTTATTTTTTATTGTTGTGTGCTTCATGTATGTATATATATATATATATTTTCTGTTTCATTCTTTGAGATTTAGTTTATGTCTTTGAGTCTATGGTGTGTCTCTTGGAGTCTGCATACAGACAGATCATGTTTTCTAATCCATTCTGCTACTCTCTGTCTCCTTATGGGTGCAATTAAACCATTTACATTTATCGTAATTATTCATAGTTAACGAGTTTTTTTATGAGTTTAGTGCTGTCATTTTCATCTTTTTTGTGTATGTCTTGTTGGCATTTTCCTTATTCCATTTAATTTTCTCTGTTGACTCGTTTTTCTTTGTGCATTTTCTTTCCATCCTCTTCATTTTTGTTGCCTTTGTATTTACTGCTAATTTATTTTTTTCTGTGCTGAATCGTTTTTCTTTTTAGTCTTTCATCTTCTTCCTTGTTGTTGCTTTTGTATTTGCTGAAAATTTATGTTTTCCTTGCTTTTTTTAAAATTTTAATGTGTAGGATTGTTAGTTTCCTTTGGGTTACCTTAACATTTACCTCTGTTTTTCTAAATTTAAACCAGTCTTTTATTTCTTTATATCGTCTTGACTTCCTCTCCATATGAAAAATCTATGACTACATTACTTAGTCCCTCTTTTTTGTGTTAATGTTTTCATCTTTTACAGATCAATGTCTCTGTTTCTACATTTTCAGTGTTTTAGCTTTCATTTATTTGTGACGTCCCTATGTGGGTTGATATCTGGTTGTTCTGTCCCGTGTTCTAGTTTTGGGTTGTTAGCTGATGTTATTGATTTTCTAACTGGAGAACTCCGTTTATTATTTCTTGTCATATTGGTTAGGTTTTTAAAAATTCCTTAAACTTCTGCTTGTCTGGAAATGTCCTAATTTCACCATCATATTTGAGAGACAGTTTTGCTGGATATATAATTCTTGGCAGGCAATTTTTTTTTTCCTTCAGGGCTTTGTATATGTCCTTCTTGCCTGCATGGTTTCTGCTGAGTAGTCCAAGCTTAGTCTTACTGACCCTTCTTTATAGGTGACTTTTTGTTTATCCCTAGCTACTCTTAAAATTCTCTCTTTATATTTGGTTTTGACAAGCAAGATTATAATATGTCCTGGTGACTTTATCTTGGCATCTACCTTGTGTGGGGTTCAGTAAGCATCTTGGATACATATCTTCTTATCTTTCACAAGATCAGTGAAGTTTTTAGCCAAGAAGTCTTGAACAATTCTCACTGTGTTTTCTGTTATCCTCCAACCCCCACCCCGATTCTGGTGTTCCAATCACTCTTGATAGAGTCCTGCATAATTCTTAGAGTTTCTTCAATTTTAAAAAATTATTTTATCTGATTTTTCCTCAAATAACTTGGCGTCAATTGCTTTATCTTCAGTCTCACTAATTCTGACTTCCAATGCCTCAATTCTGCTCCTCTTGTTTTCTATTGAGTTGTCTAATTCTGAAATTTTATTGTTACTCTTTTGGATTTGCTTGCTATCTTTCTATGGATTCTTGCAGCCTGTTACATTTGTCATTATACTCTTGTATAACCTTCTTAAGTTCCTCTTTTGTTTTATCTGTGTGTTCCTTGGCTTGTTCTTCGTTTTGCCTGATCTCCTCCTGGATCTCTTGAAGAGCTCGGTCTCTTAATCTTTTAAATTCTACCTCCGGCAATTCCTGGAATTTCTCTTCATTTGGAAGATTTCTTGATTTGTTGTTTTGGGAGCTTCCTGAATCCATCATGGTGTGCCTCTTTATGTTATTTGATATTTACACTTGTCTCTGAGCCATTAGTGAGTTATTATATTCATTTATTTTATGTTTGCTTGCTGAGTCGGAATCTACTTGATGGCACTGGGTTTTTTTTTTTTTTTTTTGGTGTACTGTGTCCTAGCTTCTTGTTTTATTTTGATATGCCCAAATAGGCTGCTTGGGTAAGCTAGTTTGATTATTGGCACCTTTTGAAGCTCTTACGTCCTGTCACCAGGTGATCAGAGCTGTTACTAGGTATGTGAGCCTAGGAGCCCTTTTACATTCTTGTATGGATTCAGCTCAGGTGTCCAGGTAGTCGGTCACCAAGTGTGTGGTGTAGGCTCTTACCTACAGTCCTACATAGACAGGGTTGATTGGTGTAGGTACAGGTGTCTGGCTACTGTGGGGGGGATGACTGCCCCTGAGTGTCTGGGAGGAAAGCATGTCCCTGTTCCCTAGAGCACATAGGTGGGTGGGTTTTGCAGCCAGACCATGGTCACCCAATGCTGTTGGTTGTAAGGACTGGGATTCACCACTTACTCTTGGACTCCTGAATTGGGTGCTAGGTGGCATGGGTGGAGCCACCAACCCTCAGGTCACTGATGTGGGTAGGTGAGGACCCTGCTTAATTGGCAGAACTTTGTCAAATATCAGAAATCTGCCCCTCTACTTATAGCTGATACAGTTGAAAATAGGCTTCAGGTATATACCCTGTCGTAGTGTGCTAATGAGAGCCTATGCTGTTGAAATGGGCCCACACAGATCTATGCAAGGGTGAAAGGCATTCAAAGTCCTTGGACCCCTTATGTCTGTGCCTTCCCTAAGTTCCTGGCTTAGGGAAGCTGGCAGATTATTTTTTGTTGTTTGTTCCTGCTCCAGGGCATGTGATAGTTCCTACTTCTGGCCCAGGGGACCCAGAAATAGCCAAAGCTGGTCCAAGACTGAAAACAGAGAGGGAGGAAGCAGGTAAATGGGAGAGATGTTCTTCCCAAAGGGGATGATTTTTGATTTGTGTGGCATTTAAAATGCATGTACTTATCTTTTGCCAACTTAGCACTGCTTTTCACTGCTTATGGAGGCTTGTGTAGGCTTTCCACCACTCGGTCTCTTCAGATGTGGAAAACATGTCCCAAGCGTCACTGCTTGCGTCACCGCACATGCCATCCGATCCAGCCTGCAGGGTGCTGGTTTCTGCCGGGTCCGGTCTGTCAAACTCTCACTGCTTCTGAACCATATTCCCCTCCCCCGCCACTAAGTCCAATTCTGTAACTTCACCTTTGATGTTCAGGGCTCCTAGATTGTCATATATAATCGACTTACTTCTCTGGGTCTTTGTTATAAGAGGGGCTACATAAAGCATCTGACTACTCTGCCATCTTGGCCCCACCCCCTACAAGAGACATTTTTCATCACATTCCTGAATCTGACACTATCAGAGAAACTTATCTCTGAGAAAATGAAATAGGGATGAGGCAGTAGGCAGAACAAACCCGTTGGGTTGGAGTCAATTCTGATGCATAATGACCCTATAGGTCAGAGTAGAACTGCCTCATAGGGTTTTCAAGGAGCGGCTGTTGCATTTGAACTACTGGGCCAGAGTATATTTGGAGCACTGGGGGTGCAGTGGTTAAGAACTCAGCTGCTAACCAAAAGCTTGGCAGTTCGAATACATTAGCTGCTCCATGGAAACCCTATGGGGGCAATTCTACTCTGTCCTGTAGCGTTGCTGTGTGTTGAAATCAATTCACCAGCAATGGGTTTGGTTTTTTGATTTACATGCCTACATGAGTAAAATTTGACTTGAATCTCTGAACTTAATTCTAACGTAAGAATGATATTGTAGCACTTCTCCGTAAAGGTTTGTCTTAAGTCATCAGGATAAATCCAAACCCACTGCCGTCGAGTCGATTCTGACTCATCCTGACCCTATAGGACAGAGTAGAACTGCCCGATAGAGTTTCCAAGGAGCGCCTGGTGGATTTGAACTACCGTTCTCTCGGTTAGCAGTCATAGCACTTACCCACTATGCCACCAGGGTTTCCTCATCAGGATAAGCCTGTGCTAATTTATTGGATACCTTCAGGAATTCTTCATCAGTTATATTCACATGAAGAAGGAAAAAAATATCAGAAGGAACTTCATACATCCTTACCCTTCATTTCATGCAAGATTCAAGTGTGTCAGTGATGGTGGTTATGTAAAATTGATTCCTGGCACTCAATACTTCTGGAGCATTTCTGTCATTTACTTGTTTCTTCTAATGCTTCTGCAACAATAAATTGCTTGATAATCAGTATTTGGCAGTATTTGTTTTATTGTGTTTTCAAAATATTCTCTTATGTAAATATCTTGTTAATAGCTGGTAGAGATCTATGCGTGTCTATAAATTTACTTCTGAATCTCGAAGAATTGACTCATCAAATGAAAATGATGGAATATATTATTATACATAACAAACATAAATACATGGTCTGTGTTTCCATTTCGTTGGCGACGTTTTAAGCTTCTGTTCTGGTATCGCCTTTTTGTGACTGGTCTTCAGCAATATTCTCTATGGAACCTAGAATCTGGGTGTGTGATTCCAGGTTTGCACTCGTTGCTATAGCATGTGCTTCCCAGTGGTTATTAGAAAGACCTTTTAATGCTGATCACTGCCTATGAACAGCTCATCGGTGAATAGAGATGGCAAAAAATTTGTAAAATATCTGAATAGAAGAAAAAAATCATTTTTTTGACAAAAATCCATTGTGATACATCCTACAAAATTAAGTGAATGTGCAGCACCTTGGTATGAAAATGGCATATTAATTTCATTCCAGAATTTTCTGTTGTATGCCTTTATAATGCAGTGACGTAATGGCAGTATTGTTATAGGATTGGTCTCTGCACTTAGAAAAATCAATTTTGCAAGCTTCACATTATCAGTGAAACACTTGCTTTGCAATGTCTTTACCAGTATGATTTTTTAAGCTAGGAAATGTGATAAATCACCACACAGGTTTTCTATCTGTTGGAGATACGGATCTTTAAACAATCCTTAGCTGGCCTGTATGAGAAGGCTCAGAAGTGGAATCCACAGACAAAATGAAATATCGAGCTATGCTTATTTCACTGACAGTAGTTGATTGAACTTCATCACTTATCAAGATTATAAATTTTTTACACATTATTTTAGAATTATAGGATGGATTGCCCTTTCCTGTGTTACCATATTTTGAGATGTGACTTGCTAAAAATAGATCAAATGAGCAACAAGTTGAAGTCAACTTTAAAATTTTCCATTTCGTGGGGACCCAAAGACTTCATTTCTTTTTCACGAAGATAGTCCCCATTCAGTGATTGTTATGACAACAATGACACATTACAAAATGGCTTTTCAATACTGATGTTCATTAATTTGTGATTCCAGTTCATAAGTTAAGCCAGAACAATGTGTTTGGTTTAAATATGATAACATGATCTCTGTGAATTGAACTATTTTCATGTTTACTGATCCTATTCAGTTTGCACCAATTGCTAAATTCATCTGTAACAATTCGAGAATTAAGTGAGGATGACGGGTTTGTTTGGTTAGTAGGTTTGCAAACAAAACAATACACTGAGCTGACTGATGGAGATTGCAGTAGCCACTCCCTCTTATAATTTTCATCATTAACTTTGCACTCTAGAAAAAATTCTGGCTACAGAACTTTGTTTACTGTCCAGGAATTTTCCACACAAATTTACAAGTGGACAACTGTGATGTTGACAATCACTTGGGCCTCTTTTGATCCAGTAATTTATTTCATTGAAAGAAAATTATTCCACAAGGCAGGATCTGCATTTCTGTTATTTATGGAGTCTGCAGATGTGACAATTTAATATTCTTAGTTTCACTTTCTAGATCATTACTAATTTTTTTTTTTTTTTTTACTACAGCAAGAAATGGATGCAGAATTTGGAAAAAATCCTGTTATATTTGTATTGCCATCCTTAATTTCAGCACTAGTGGTACTAGTAGGATGATTCCCACCCATAAGCACGTACCTTTAATGGAAGAAGTCTCTTCTGATTTATTACATTCTAAAAAGGAATTTGGGGATTGTCTTTAGGGATTCACAAATCATTTTCTTTTTATCTCCTGCAGGCTTCCATTTTTGCACTCCACTTAGTTATTGCCATTTCATTTTGCCTGGATATAAAATTATGTCACTTTTTAAATTTGATTCTACCATTACAATAAATTTGAATAATAGAAAGTAAATTTATAAAACAGGTAGTTTATAAAATAAAATTTAATTTAGAATTTAGACATTAACACAACAAATTTGTATTTGAAAATTAAATAAATCATTGCTGTGGATTAAATTTTAACTAACAGTGACCCTATTGGACAGAATAGAACTGCACAGCAGGGCTTCTAAGGAGAGGCTGGTTGAAACCTTTTAGTTTCAGCCAAGCTCTTAACCACTCTTCCACCAGGGCTACAATTGAAAATTAGTAAGTAAAAACGTTAATTTGGACCATGAGATTTTGTTCTTCAGGTCTTAGATAGTCCAAAGAAATAGTACATGATATCCTTCTCCATGGACTAATTCCTCCTGAAAACAGGTCCAAAGTATGTAGGATGTAGTCTAGCCTTCTTTGCTTCTAGGCTAGTGTACGTTCTGGTTATACTTCTTTCAAGATAGATTTTTTCATTCTTTTGGCAATTCATGGTGTATTCAGAATTCTTCACCAACACGACAATTAAAAGGCATCAGTTCTTCTACAGTCTTCCTTATTCATCAGCCAGCTTTCCCACACATACGAGGCCACTGAAAACACTGTGGCTTGGATCAGTTGCATCTTAGTTTTCAAGGTGATGTCTTTGCTTTTCAACACTTTAGAGGTCTTTTGCAGCCAGTTTCCCTAATGCAATGCATCTTTTGATTTCTTAACTGCTGTGTCCATGGGTGTTGATTGTGGATCCAAATAAAATGAAATCCTTGACAACTTCAATCTTTTCTCCGTTGATCACGATGTTGCTCATTGGCCCAGTTGTGAGGATTTTTGTTTTCTTCATGTTGAGGTGCAATCTCTACTGAAGGCCGCGGTCTTTGATCTTCATCAGTAAGTGCTTCAAGACCTCTTATCTTTTAGCAAGCGGGGTTGAGTCATCTGCAAAATGCAGGTTGTTAATGAGTCTTCCTCCAATCCTGATGTGTTCTTCGTATAGTCCAGCTTCTCAGATTATTTGCAGATTAAATAAGTATTGTGAAAGGATACAACCCTGACACACACCTTTCCTGACTTTAAACCACGCAGTATCACCTTTTTCTGTTTGAACGTCTACCTCTTGATCAGGTTCCTCATCAGCACAATTGAGTGTTCTGGGATTCCCACTCTTCGCAATGTTATCCATAATTTGTTATGACCCAACAGTCAAATGCCTTTGCATAGTCAATAATACACAGGTAAACATCTTTCTGGTATTCTCTGCTTTCAGCCAGAATAGATATGACATCAGCTGTGATATCCCTTCTTCCATGTCCTCTTCTGAATCCTGCTTAAATTTCTGGCAGTTCCCTGTCAATGTACTGCTACAGCTGCTTTTGAATGATTTTTAGCAGAATATTACTTGCATGTGATATTAATGATATTGTTTGATAATTTCCACATTTGGTTGGATCACCTTTCTTAGGAATAGGCGTAAATATGGATCCTTGCCAGTTCGTAGGCCATATTTCTTGGGATTAGACAAGGGAGCGATTCCAGTGCTGCATCCATTTGGTGAAACATCTCAGTTGGTATTCCGTCAATTCTCGGAGGCTTTTTTTTCTCACCAATTCCTTCAGGGCAGCATGAACTTCTTCCTTCAGTATCATCGGTTTCTGATCATATGCTACTTCCTGAAATGGTTGAAGGTCGACCAATCCTTTTTGGTATAGTGACTGTGGGTATTACTTTCATCTTCTTTTGATGCTTCCTGCGTCATTTAATATTATACCCTTAGAATCCTTCAGTATTGCAACTCAAGGGTTGAGTTTTTTCTTCAGTTCTTTCAGCTTGAGAAATGCTGAGTGTTCTTCCGTTTTGGTTATCCATCTCCAGATCTTTACACATGTCATTATAATACTTTTTCTTCTCAAGCCACCCTTTGAAATCTTCTGTTCAGCTCTATTACTTCGTCATTTCTTCCTTTCACTTTAGCTACCCGACATTCAAGAGCAAGGTTCAGAGTCTCTTCTGACATCCGTTTTGGTCTTTTCTTTCTTTCCTGTCTTTTAAAGGACCTCTTGCTTTCTTCATGTGTGATGTCCTTGATGTCATTCCACAACTCACCTGGTCTTCAGTTGTTAAGTTTAACACGTAAAATGTATTCTCGAGGTGGTCTCTAAATACAGGTGAGATGTACTCAAGGTCATACTTTGGCCCTTTTTGACTTATTCTAATTTTCTTCAGTTTCAACTTGAACTCCCATATGAGCAATTGACAGTCTGTTTCACAATCGATCCCTGGCCTTGTTCTGACTGATGATATGAGTTTTCCCATCTTCTCTTTCCACAGATGTAGTCAGTTTGATTCCTGTGTATTCCATCTGGTAAAGTCCACGTGTATAGCTGCCGTTTATGTTGGTGAAAAAAAATATTTGCAGTGGCTGAGTCACTGGTCTTGCAAAATTCTTTCATGAGATTTCTGGCATCATTTCAATCACCAATGCTGTATTTTCCAACTACTTTTCCTTCTTTGTTTCCAACTTTAACATTCTAAAGACCAGTAATTATCAATGCATCTTGATTGCATATTTGATCAATTTCAGGCTGCAGACGTTGTTTAAAATCTTCAATTTCTTTATCTTTGGCATTAGTGGTTGGTGCATAAATTTGAATAGTCATATAAACTAGTCTTCCTTGTAAGTGTATAGATATTAGCCTATCAGTGACAACATTGTACTTCAGGCTAGATCTTGAAATGTTCTCTTTGATGACTAATGTAATGTCATTCTTTTGACTCTGGTGGAATATCCATGTTTGTAAGACTGCTCACAGACTGTTTCACCAGAGAGTTTTCTGGTACTGCAATATCTACCACTAATCTCTGTGATCCCTGTGAATTGGCAAAATAAGAATAGTGCTATAGATTTCTTCCAAATACGGAAAACATAAGTATGAAAATGTTCTTGCTGTTGATTATGTTCTTTACCAATTTGTTCGTATGGGATTTTTGATACTTCACTTGAAAAATGAGTCCAAGGTACTGTGATGTGATTGTTTATTTTGTGTGGCCTTTCTAGCCATAGTCTTATAACATCCACCCTGGTGCTTGGGCAGGACTTGTGTGATAGGGTAGTTGTGGCTCACCAAGGGGACTGTTTAGTTTTCCCTTCAAAGAGCACCAGTTCCAGAGCAAAGAGGAGGATTCAACTCCCATCAAGGAAGAACAGCCAGGAGCTGAGCATATATTGTGGACCTGAGATCCCTGCACTGAGAAGATCCTAGAAGCAGGAGACTGAGATAGAGAGAGGAAGCTGTAACCCTGAAGACGGTAAGATGCCATGGCAGGAGAGACCAAGCAACAGGGACCCGGCTATAGGGGATGATGGCCCAGGGAGAAGGAAAGCTGAGTGCCTTTGGAGAGAGGCCCAAGGCCAGGCAGAGGCACGCCTATGAGCACAGGAGGGAAGAGGCTGTCCTGATAGAAGAACTGTATTCTGAGTGTCTTTGAGCCTGAGTTGTAACTGTTACTTCCCCAGTAAACCCCATAATCATGAATATGGACTGTGAGCTCTGTGTGGCCGTTGCAATGAATTATTGAACCCAGCAGAGAAGTAGGGAGTGCTGTGTGAGGGACAGTTGGTGTCAGGGTTAGTGAAGATGGTGGAGAGAGGATAGTTTTTTCACCAATGCCTTCAATGCAGCTTCGATTTCTTCCTTTTATACCATCAGTTCTTGATCTTATGCTACCTCTTGAAATGGTTGAAAATTATCCAGTTCTACTGCAGTACTATATTAATATCAGACAAATTATACTTCAGAAAAAGGAGTATTATTGGGAATAGGTAGGGACATAACATAATAAAGGTTCATTTCTCCAAAAAGATACAACCATCCTAAATGAGTACATATTTAACAACAGGGCTCCAAAATACAAAAACTAATAAATCTGAAAGGGGAAATGGACAAATACGCATTTGTAATTGGTATCAGTACTTTTCTATCAATAATTAATAGAGCCCTGCTAGTCGAAGTCCAAAGCATCTGTATGAACCACTCATGGATGTCTATGTGTGTGTGTATGTGTATATGTATGTATATAGTATAAAGACAAGTAATACAGAAATAAACATAGAGTCCTTGGGAGGTGCAAACGGTTAATGCATTCAGCTGCTAACCAAAATGTTGAAGGTTTGAGTCCACCCAGAGGCACTTCGGAAGAAAGGCTTGGCGATCTACTTTTAAAAATTAGCCGTTGAACTGACACACTTGTGTGTCACTACTACTCTGACACACATGGGGCGAGGGGTCACCATGAGTCAGATCAGCTTGATAGCAATTGAATGATTTTTTTATTCATTCTGCCAGTGTTTGTCTTTTAATTGGTATCTTAGGCTGGGTTCTCTAGAGAAGCTAAACCAGTGATATATATATATATGTATGTATTTATATATAAATAGATTTATATCAAGGAAATGGCTCCCGAGGCTGTAGAGGCTGGTAAGTCTCAAGTCCATGGGTCAGCCTGGTGGCTTCTCCTGACTCACATAGATGCAGGGACTGCAGAACTGAAGATCTGCAGGTCATACAACAGGTCTGTGGCTCACAGGCTGCAAAGGCTGACAAATCTCAAGATCGGCAGGTAAGCTGGCAGCCCGCGGCTCACAGACTGTGGAGGCTGATGAATCCCCAAATTGGAAGGTAAGCTGAGAGTTCAAGTCCCAAAAACTTGAGATCAGATGAAGAGGAGCCAGCTGCAGGATTCAGAGTGAGCAAAAGCTCAAGAGCCTTGCCAGAAAGTCCACCTATATTGGATGCAGTCCACACCCCTGAGGAAACTCCCTTAGATCTGATTGGCTACTCACAGCAGATCCCATCATGGAGGTAATCACATTATATCACATCTCATCATGGAAGTGATTGCATCGTTTTACGACTGCTAAACTACATCATAACTGCCAAAGCACTGACAATCATGGTCCAACAAAGTTAACACACAACTTTAATGATCCCAATTGTGAATTTAATCTATTTATATTTAAAGCAATTCATGATAAGGAAGGACTTATATCTTCTACTTTGTAATACTAGGTCATATACGTATTTTGTTTCTCATTTTCTTCACTACTGTCCACTTTTGTGTTTGATTTTTTTTCAAGTGTACAATTTTGATCCTCTCCTTGTTTCCTTTCCTTATATTTTTTAACTTCTTAGTGGTGAGCATGAGGATTACAATTAATATCTTATATTTATAACAATCTTCTTTTAATTAATACAAATTTAGCCTCAACAGTATACAAAATTCTGCTTTTATTCAGCTCAGTTACCTCCCCTACTTACGTTGCTGGTACAAAAATTGCATCTTTATACATTGTGTGTCCATTAAGAGAGAAGTGTAAGTATTTTTATGCATTCGTGCTTTAAATCATATATGAAAAAAAGAGAGGCGTGATATAAAAATATTACTGACTTTGTTTTATCTAAGTAGTTACCTTTACGGAGTCTTTGTTTCTTTTTATGGCTTCCAGTTACTGTCTAGTGTCCTTCCATGCCAGCCAGAATGATTCCCTGTAGCATTTCTCATAAGGCAGTTCTGCTGCTAACACACTCCCTCAGGTTTTGTGTATCTGGGCATGTCTTAATTTCCCCTTTATTTTTGAAAGATAGTTTTGCTAGATACTGACATCTTGGTTCATAGTTTTGTTTCTGTATTTTTTTTCCAGTATCTTAAATACATCATCCCACTATTTTCTCATCTCAATGGTGTCTGATGAAAAATCAACAGTTAAACTTGTTGAGACTCTCTTCTTGTACATTAGGGGTCACTTATCTCTTGCTACTTTCAAGTTTCTGTCTTCGTCTTTTGACATTTTGATTATATCTCTCTGTGGATATCTATGTATTTATTGTCCTTTGAGTTTATTGAGCTTCTTGGATATCTAGATGACATTTGGGAGACTTCCAGTCATTACGTTTTCAAATATTCTTTCTGTCCTTTCATCTTTCTTTCCTTTCTGGGACTCCTTAATGAGTATATTGGTATGCTTGATGTTGTCCCGCAGGTCCCTTAGGCTCTGTTCATTTTCTTCATTCTTTTTCCTTTACGCTCCTCAGTTAGAACAATTTCAGTTGTGCTTTTTCAAGTTTACATTTTCCTGCTTTCTTGCTCAAATCTGCTGTTGAGCTCCTCTAATGAAAATTTTATTTCAGCTATTCTACTTTTCAGCTCTATAATTTCTATTTGGTTCTTTTGTATAATATTTCTTTATTAATATTTTCTACTTGTTCATACATTCTTCTCTTGGTTTCCTTTTTTTTTTTGGTCTATGGTTTCTTTAGCTCTTTGAGGAAATTTAAGACAATTGGTTTAAAATCTTTGTCTAGTAATCCCAATATCTGTGTTTCCTTAGGGATGCTTTCTGTTCATTCTCTTCTTTCTTTCTTCTTAACAAATGAACCATCCTTTTCTTTTTCCTTTTATGACTTAAAATAGTGTGTTGAAAACTGGATATCTTAAATATTATAATGTAACTCTGGAAATCAGATTCCCTCCAGTCATTAGGGTTTGCTTTTTTTTTTTTAATTGTTGAGGGCCAGTCATCTATTTGCTTAGTGATGTTTCCAAACTATTTCTGCAAAGATTGTATGTCTTCTCATGTGTGGACACTGAAGTTCTGTTCTGTTATGACAGCAGTCAGTTCATGACCTGACAGTGATTTCTTTAAATGCTTGTAGCCAAAAAGAAAAAGTAACATTATCCCAGTCTTTGCAGATTGGCTCTGAACTGGGGTGTTCTTTCAGTGCTAAGCAAGAGCGCCTAAAACTCTGCCTTAGCCTTCACTTCCTGCCCCCGTGGAGCCCAAAGATCAGCCAGAGGTGCAAGCCTAAAGCTTTGTCAGGATCTTTATGAGCATGTCTTCATCCTTAGGCAAGAATATTGCACTTCAGATTCCTCAGTATATGTGGTAGCCCTTCAAAGCCCTTAAACCACCAACCATTGTCCTCTCAGCCCCCTTTTTTCCAAGCTTTTGGATGTCTCTGCTGTTTTCTCTGTCCTTCATCCTTTGACCCTGGATGTAGGTTCAATTCTTATACCTTCGTACTGCTCAGTTTCCATCACATCATACATTTTTTCTTATGTGCTGTTGAGTCAGTTCTGACTCATAGTGACTATAGGATGGAGTAGAACTTCTCCAAAGTGTTTCTAAGGCTGTAATCTTTATGGAAGGAAACTGTCATATCTTTCTCCTGTGGAATAGTTGGTGGATCAAATCAAAAGGTTTAACAGCTGAGTGCTTAACCACTGCACTACTGGGGCTCCTTTTGACATCATGCATCATAATAGATTTTTAACACACCCCTCAGAAACATAGAAGTCCATAAATTGTCAAGGATACAGAAGATTTAACATGTATAAAAATACCAAATTGATATATGTGTATGTGTGTGCATTATCTAACCACTAAAGAGTATACATTCATCTCATGCACATACATAGTGTTTATAAAAATTAACTGTATACTGTGTTATAAAGCAAGTCTCAACAAATTTCAAGAGTCTGCAATAATATAGAGGATACTGTGTAAGTACAGCATAATTTAAAAAAAAAAACCATCTTAGAAAAAGAAAATACAAAATCTCCATGTGCTTGGATATTTTAAAATACTAGGCATTAAAAAAGACATCATAATGAAAATTAGAATATATTTTGAAGTGAACAATTATGAACATAGTACATATAAAAATTGGTGCAGTACAGACAATATAATATAGGAAACTTATAGCCTTAAAAATATAATTGGAAAGAACAAATTTTGAAAAATAAGTGAGTTAAACATCCATTCAAAATGTTGGGAAAAAAACAGAAACAAACATTCATAGGAATTTTTGTTTCTATTAATGATTGGATACATGCAACAGACGATCAACGAAGACTAAAGTTAATTCTTAGAAAATGCTAGTAAAATTGACAAACTTTAGGCAAGATTGATCAAGTGAAAAAGAATGAAGGTATAAATAACGAATATCAGGAATTAGAAAGAAAATGACTGCAGATCTTGCAGAACTTAAAGATAATGTGAGAATGTTACGAACCATATTAGCTAATAAATTTGCAAATTTAGGTAAAGTAGGCAAACGTATCATACCATGTAAGTTAATAACAACGATTCAAGAAGAAACAGGAAGCAAAAGTAATTCCACAATTGTTAATAGAACTGAATTGGAGCTCAAACTATTCTCAAAAAGAAAACTTCATGTCAGATGGCTTTTCCTGCAAATTCTGCCAAATATTCAAGAAATACTTCACAAATTCTTCAATATAAAATGAAATATATACCCAAACTCATTTTATAAAGCTTGTAGAATGAATATTGATACCAAAACCTGACAAGAGCAGCACAAGATGGGAAAATTACAGGCCAATGTCACTGATGAACATAGATGCAAAATATAAAAAGAAATAGGCAAAACAAATCCAGCAATACTCTAAAGAAGAATATATTATGACCAAGTTGGGTCTATCCCAAGAATTCAAGGTTAGTTTAACATTCAAAAATGAATCAGTATAATTTGCCATATGTACAGGAAAAATAAATGTGGTTATACTAATAGGTGTAATAAAATAAGTATTTGATAACCTCCAGCATCCACTCATGTTTTTTAAAAGAACATCTAGCATGCCATGAGACCAGAAGAACCAGAAGGTTCCCGGCTACTGTCGCTGAACATTTTGATCAAAGAGTCCCTAGCAAAGCCCTGATCAAAAGGGGGAAAATGCAGAACAGAATTTCAGATTCTCATGAACCCTAGACTTTTTGGAGCCATTGAGGGTGAATGAACTCCTGAAACTATTGCCGTGAGATAATCTTTAAACATTACACCAAAAGCCTTCCCTTGAATCATCTTAAAACTGAAGTATAAAAAAGAAAACACCATACTGTTGCCATTGAGTTGATTCCGACTCAGAGACCCTGTAGGACAGAATAGCACTGCCCCATAGAGTTTCCAAGGTGCAGGTGGTGGATTCAAACTGCTCTTCTTTTGCTTGGCTACCGTATCACTTAACCACTGTGCCACGAGGGCTCCAGAACATTAGCTACTTAACTAATAAAAATGGTCTACCTTGAGCATATGCTCTTTTAAGAACTGTCTATATGGCATCAGATTGCCAACAGCTACTGAAAAGATTAGATAGGAACCTTAAGGAGCAGTGGGTTTATGCTAATGACAGAGGAACTACTCAGAAAAGGAGGGTAAGAATGGTTGCACAACTTGAATGTAACCGATGTCGTTAAATTGTACAGGTAGAAACTGTGAGTTGGTGTATGTTTTGCTGCATATATTCTCAACCACAAAAAATACATTTACAGGTAATAATTAACAAAAAATGTCAAGGAGAGCTAAATATTTTGAAAATAAGACAGAGTTGCATGTGAGGGAATGAGTGGGGTGAGCTGTTTTAGATTAATAGTTAGTAAAGGCTTATGGGATCAGGATATTTGAGGAGATAACTGACCTATATCAAAGGAGAGAATAGCTGTATGAAGTTCTGGAGGGAGGATATTGCCAATAAAGGAAAGAGTTGTTTCTGAGGCCCTTTAATAACCAAGTGTTCTGGCATGTTTTGAGGAAGCTCAGGAAATAAGTCATGGCTAGTGTGGAGTGAACCGAGGGAAGACTGTTAGGAAATGAGGTTAGTATGGTGGGCAAGCCCCGCATCATGAAAGACCATGGGAAGGATTTGGGAATTTTTCCTAATTGCCATGAGAAGCCACTGAGGTGATGCTGTTATGTAGACTGTAAGAGGGAAGATCGGTGCACGGAGTCCAGTTTTAACCAAGAGATGATGGTGGCTGTAAGGTGGAGGTAGTGAGAAGTGGATAGAGTCAGGATTTATTTTAAGGTAGAGCCAAGAGTCCAGAATATGTGTCAATGGATTGGATGCAAGATTTGAATAAAGGAGAGAAATCAAGGATGATTTCTAGGTTTTTGTCCTGAACAATCCATAGGATAGTGAGAACATTTGCTGAGATAAGGAAGACTGGGAGGTAGGTAAGACACTTGGACGAAGAATTTTATTTGAACCACATTAAGTTTGAGATGCCTAGTAGACATTCAAGGGGAGATGTGAGGTCACCATTGGTGAAGGAACAGGGCAGAGTATGTAAATGAGGGTATCCTAGGGCTCAGGTGGAATTGACTGCCATGAATTGGCTCAGATAACCTAGACAGTGAGAAATGATGAGTGATGTTACTTAAACAGGGCATGGAAATCAATGAAAAAGGTGTGGGAGTGGCAGGGAGGCTAAGGTAGAGAAGTTTCTCTCTTCCTAAACCTGATTGGCTGGATTTGAAGACATCATAAGTTCCTGTATGAGAAATATCCAGCAAATTACCAGTTGATTTAATAAATTGATAACAAAGTCTACCTTTCAGCCAAAAATTGAAAAACAAACAAACCAATTGCCATCCAGTGAATTCTGACTCTTAGCAACCCTATAGGATGGAGTAGAACTACCCCATACGGTTTCTAAGGAGCAGCTGTTGGATTCAAACAGCAGACCTTTTGGTTAGCAGCTGAGCTCTTAACCACTGCACCACTAGGGCTCAAACCAAGAATAACACACATGAGGAACTTACTCCTTAGTTCAATCAAGTATGTAGAAATTGAAATTTGTAATTTTGGAGATTCCCCCTCTTTTTTTTCAAAGTGGGGGGCATTGAGATGCAGGATTTTCCTATGCCCACCATCCTAAGGGATTTAATTAACCCATAGTTGAGACATTGTAAACATCTCAAGAAATTATTACCTTTGAGAAACTTGAGGGTGAGTAGGCATATCACCTGGCTCCTCTTAAACTCCTTTTAAAAACCTGACTTGAAGACTCACCTGCCTTTTTGAATAAGTGCCAGCTTGAATAGGCAGGGTTCAGGGAATTGCCAACCAAAGGTATGGTTTCTCCAGAGGCCTCCAAGGGGTGTAAAAGAAGAGCGGAACCAGACCCCGTGCTTGGGACACACCCTTGGTAGGAAATATTTGAGTGTGTGTGTGGTGAGGGGAGCACTCGGTGTGGGAGAGTGGGGTGGGTGGGTAATAGGGAAATGCCTGTTTGTTTTTTTTTTTCTGGTTTTAAGAAACAGTTTTTTACTTTTTTTTTTTTTTTTTTTTTAATTACAACGAACAGTTCAGTGGAGACATGTTCCTTATGTGCAGGGGCTAGTGGAATTGCTGATAGCTGAGAATGTAGCCTGCTCCCCAAGTGCGAGTTGGCATTTTAGAGAGAAATCTTGATGTTTGGAGCACTGACTGGCCCTGCCTTTTCTAAATAATTAAGGGTGGTGGGGTGGTGGTGAGAGAAAGAGGATGGTCTGTGAACACTGACCCTGGAAAATTAACTCCCAAGTGTGTGGGTTGTGGATAGCAGGAAAAGAACATCACCCGCAAATGACAGCAGTGCCTTTATTTATTTATTTATGCTTCTTTTTAGTTCTGAGTTGTTTTTAAGCCACAAATTAATGGGGCCACCATGAGTTTTCAGAGAATGAGTTTTACAAAAATCTAAGTGTTTTAAATATTGCAAGGATTTACTTATATATGCTGTATATGAGAAAAGTCCTTACAGTTACAGGGAGGAGAAAGAAAGTATATTCAGGAATTAAATTTTCACAGTTCTCTGAATTCTTATATTTCTCTTGTTGTCCATTTTTCTTTTTTTGTCCTTCATCCACCCCTTCCACCTTTACCCACTGTCTTCATCATCTAGTGCTGCCGTAACAGAAATACCATGAGTGGATGGCTTTAACCAAGAGAAATTTAATACCTCACATTGAAGTAGGCTAATAGTCCACATTCAAGGCATCAGCTCTAAGGGAAAGCTTTCTCTCTCTTTCGGCTCTGGAAGAAGGTCCTTGTCCTTAGCCTTCCCATGGTCAAGGAGCTTCTCAGGTGCAGGGACCCTGGGTCCAGAGGACACGCTCTGCTCCTGGTGCTGCTTTCTTGATAGTCTGAGGACCCCAACTCTCCGCTTGCTTCCCTTTCCTTTTACCTCTTGCCAGATATAAGGTGGTGCAGGCCACACCTCAGGGAAAGGTGACCTGAGTGAGGGTGGTGTTACAATCCCACCCTAATCCTCTTACAGTAAAATTACAATCACAAAATGAAGGACAACTAGGCAATAGTGGGAATCATGGCCTAACCAAGTTGAAACACACGTTTTTTAGGGTCATAATTTAATCCAAACCAAATCAAACTTGTCACCATCAAGTTGATTCCAACCCGTACAGACCCTAGTTGATATTAACTCATAGAGACCCTATAGCATAGAGTAGAACTACCTCATAGAGTTTCCAAGGACTAGTTGGTGCATTCGAACTGCTGACCTTTTGGTTAGCAGCTGAGCTCTTAACCACTATGCCACCAGGCCTCCTCTTGATACACAGTCCACCCTAATTCACCACTGTGTTAGAAAAAGGTTTTGCTATTCTGAAATAAGAACTTTTTACTATACTTTTGTGTTCGTGGTTGCTTTGGGTATGTCTTTAAGCACTGAACAGTTAACTCATACCCATTAAAAACCCATTGCCACTGAGTCTATTCCAACTCATAGCGGCCCAATAGGGCAGAGCAGAACTGTGCCATAGACTTTCCAAGGAGCGCCTGGTGGATTTGAACTGATGACCTTTTGGTTAGCAGCTGTAGCTCTTAAACAGTACACCACCAGCATGGGAGGGGTTTAATTGATAACAGGATGTCTGGGCTCCAGGGGAGATGGAATGGATGTGCAGGAGAAGGGCATGCAGAGTCAGCCTGTATAGTCCCCTGAACTCTGTTCAAGATCATAACACACCTCAGTAATCACTTGAATCTAAACATACAACTTTAACAGTTGATGTAAATGACTTTACACATGAATTTTGGAACGCAACTATTTCTCAATGGAAGTTTCTTCAACTAAGCTGTTTGTATTCCCTTAATAATTATGAAAGCTAACATTTATTGTGTTCATTCTGTGTGTAAGGCCTTTTTCTAAGTGCCTTGTGTGTTTTATTTAACCTGCGTAACAACCTTTTGAATAAGACCCATTTTAGAAATGGGAAACTGAAGCAGTGAGAGGTAAAGTAACGTGCCCAGATCACCCAGCTGATAGATTGAGTTAGGATTTAAACCCAGGCAGTTTGTTTCAGAATTTGCTTATGTAATCACTGTACATGACAGCAGTGAGCCCTAGTGGCTGTGTGGCTAAAGAACTTGGCTGCTAACTGAAAGGTCAGTGGTTCGAACCCACCAGCCTCTCTGCAGGAGACAGATGTGGCAGTCTGCTTCAGTGAAAACCCTATGGGGCAGTTTTACTCTGTCCTTTGGGGTCACTATGAGTTAGAATCGACTTGATGACAGTGGGTTTTGGCACATAATACTAATGTGCAGTGTATTCTGTATGCCGTGTATATGTTCAGAAACTAATTTTCCGAACATTTATGCCATATATAGATTACCAATCCAGTTGTCGTTGAGATTTTCACTCCTGACGACCCCGTGAGTTTTCAGAGTAGGACTGCCCTCCATACGGTTTTCAATAGCTGTGACCATTTGGAGTTAGATTGCCAGGCCTTTCTTCCAAGGCAACTGAGTGGATTTAAACTGCCAACCTTTCAGTTAGTAGCTGAGCACTTAACTCTTTGTGCCACCTAATACATATATATACTAGGAGGTTTTCCTCCTTATTTGTACTTTAATGTTTTGTAGACTCTTATGAATAGTTGTTCCTGGCAGTGAACTAGATGCTAAAGAACAGAATAGGCACATGTAACCCTCTCTCACCTTCTCCCTCCCCTCTTTCACAGAGATGAAATGAAAAGGAATTAATGAGGACAGATTATTGGATTAGGGCCCATACTCAGGGCTCTAACAGCATGGGGAGTTTCTCCTGTCACTTCAGTTCTTGTTCAGGAATTGGCACCTGCTTTTTGTGAATCACAAATACCAGTGCTTTATATCAAGCCATTTAGATTTGGGCTATGGAGCAGTGACTTAAAAAAATTAAATTTTATTTTCAGAGATTTTTTCTATTAATTGTTTACATTTATTTTAATTGTATATTCTGAAACCGCTACAAAAGGGCTTGAAATAATTGTTTAAATTTTAATTCGTATGGGTCAAAATGTATGTTAAACTACCTATTGTCGCCTTCACAGTCGTTGTTATGTTTGAGCCGGTTGTTGTGGCCACTTGTTACCAAGTATGACTTTCTTCTCCAGGGACCGATCTCTCCTGACAACATGTCCAAAATATGTGAGATGAAGCCTCGCCATTCTTGCTTCTAAGGGATATTCTGGCTGTACTTCTTTCAAGACAGATTTGTTCATTCTTTTGGCAGTCCGTGGTATATTCAATATTCTTTGCAAATACCGTAATTCAGTGCCTTCAATTTTTCTTTAGTCTTCCTTATTCATTGCCCACCTTTCGTGTGCGTATGAGGTGACTGAAAACACCATGGCTTGAGTCAGGCGCACATTAGTTTTCAAGGTGACATCTGTGCATTTGAACACTTTAAAGAGGTCTCTGGTAGCAGATTTGCCCAATGCAATGTGTCGTTTGATTTCTTGACTGCTGCTTCCGTGGGTGTTTATTGTGGATCCAAGTAAAATGAAGCCCTTAGTGATGTCAACATTTTCTCCGTTGTCATGATGTTGCTTATTGGTCCTGTTGTTAGGCTGTTGGTCTGTAGTCTTTGATTTTCTTCAGTAAATGCTTTAAGGCCTCTTCACTTTCAACAAGCGAGATTGTATCATCTGCATATCTCAGGTTATTAATGAGTCTTCCTCCAATCCTGACGCCTTATTCTTCTTCAGACAGTCCAGCTTCTCGGATTATTTGCTCATCATACAGGTCGAATAGGTATGGTGAAAGGATACAATGGAGATGCACACCTTTCTTGACTTTAAACCATGCAGTATTCCTTGTTCTGTTTAGATGACTGCCTCTTTTTCTATGTACAGGTTTCTCATGAGAACAATTAAGTGTCCTGGAAATCTCATTCTTCCCCATGTTATCCATAATTTGTTATGAGCTGGAGTAGGTCTCAGAAATAATGTGCCATTTCTTCCAGTTGGTCCTGCACGGCTGCCTACTTCCCTAGGTGGTAGCAGGTAAGGCCTGTCTCAGAAACACTCCCCTCCTCACTAAGCATGATTCTTCACACTGCTCCATCTTCTTTCCTGTGTGTGTCTCCTGCCCTCCTCAGTGGCTGGGGAAAATGATAGTAGTCCACTATGAGATTTATTCTTTTATTATACTTTATCATTTGTTTTTATAACATAGTTCCGTTAAAATCAAGGGTAATAAAAATGTTTGTGTGATGGAAGTGGATAATCCCACCCATTGTGTCCATCTAAAGTTTCATGAGAAAACTGTGCCCACAACAGAGGGCTCCCACTCCTCTGGCTCACTGTATTTTCTCCTTGTTTATTTGCTCTTCCCTCTTTCCTGATGGATGCATGGAACCACTGAGCTTCAGGACTCCACAATTCTGCTTTTCATACCAGTGTTACTGTAATCTTGGGTTCATGGGCTGCCTTGCCACAGATTTACTCATTCTGTTTCTGTTAATTATTTCATTACTTAAAAATCTCTCATGAATTTTTCCAGAAGTACATTCTATTCCTCAAAAAATTGGAAGCAATGGGAAAGTATGCAATAAATAACAAGAAAACATACGTAATGCATAGAATAAATTATTAACGTTCCGATATGTCTGTTATCTTACTTACATTGGCATGTATGCGTATTAGAGTCTCTGGTTGATGCAAATGGTTAATATCTTGAGCTGCTGACAGAAAGTTGGAGTTCAGGTCCACCCAGAATTGCTGTGAAAGAGAGGTCTGGCAGCCTACTTCCGAAAACTCAGCCACTGAAACCCCTATGGAGTACAGTTCTACTCTGGCACAGTGGTGTCATCATGAATCAGAACTGACTCAGTGGCAACTGGTTTCATGTGTGTATTAGCGCACACATTTATGTATATTAACACGGATATTATATCCTGATATTTTCATTCATCATTAGTCTTTTCTCATGATAAATTTTTTTTTTTTAATGAGGGCATTAAATTACTTTATAATATTCTGTGTGCATGTAGTATATGTTTTTTAACGATTTGACTATAGTTGCAATAATAAATGTGCATGTTTCTAGTAATCTTCAACGTATACTTACATCTTTTTAACATACATCTCTGCCATTAAATCTCTTTGTTTAATTATTGTTTAACACTCTTTACGCCTAAGAGATGGTCTCAGAAGCAGCCCTGATCAGTTTTTCTCCCTCTTACTCATGAAGCCCCTTAATGTATCCCAAGGTATCAACTACGAAGGATTTTACGTACTTATCGTTTGTTTATTTTTCTTTCAGTCAGTATATTCCATGGGCCAGAAATAGTCTATGTTATGCAGATACAGTGGTGAAAGGTACACACTGTCCCTGTCCTCATGAAGGGGACAACCCAGTGCAGGTGGGAGGAGCACTGGGGAAATGCAGCTGAGAGCAAGGACAGACAACCCTCCAGGAACCACACTGGACTTCAGAGAGGCTTGTTGGCTGCTGTTCACCTGGCAGGCTTCTAGATACCCGAGTACCCTTGGGCTTGGTGCCTGCTCCTCTCTCTGTTGACACCCTCCCTCTAGGATGCCTCAGTGAGTTTACTGCTATCTATTTGTAGCTAAGGACGTGAGGTTTATACCTCCATCCATTCAAACTCCTCCTGGGTCCAGACTCATATATTCAAATGTGAGCCTAACTCTCTGTATTGACCTCTTTATGCATTATAATGATACATTCCTCATATGGCCATCATGAAAGCAAACATGAAAGGAAAAGCACAGGAGTGCCTGACACCAGTGTAGGTACTCAATGAACATTAGCCGTTGGTATTATCCTTGACATCCCCATGTGGGGTGAAGTTTTATTACCTGACATCTCCATGTGAATATCTAACACCTACACCATGTTATCTAGGCTATGAAACAATTCTTGGTTCCAACCACCATTCTTTTCTTATCCATGAATTTCTCAAGGCTTTGGTGATGGGAGTGTGTGTTTTTCCACACAATGGATGTGATTAGGAATGGTTGGCCAGGTCCTACACAATAAATTGCTCCAGCATTCCTTTGGGTGACCATTGAGACAAGTTTCAGCCAACGAATGTAGCAAAGAATTGGAACCACTCTCAGCTGTTCATGCGAGTACTCTCAATCCAGAATATCTGGTAAGTCGACTGTTAGGGATTGAATTGTGTCCCTCCAAAATGTATGTGGAAATCCTAACCCCTGTACCTGTAAATCTGACCTTGTTAGGAAAGAGGGGGCCTGCTTTTATTATGTGAATGAGGTCATACCAATGTAGGGTGGGTCCTAAGCCTAACTCTTCTTAGTTATAAAAGGAGCAGAATGCACACAGACAGAAACAGGTGAAAAGGAAGACAGACAAAGAAGACAGATGCTTCTAGAAGGCCAGGAACACAAATGATTGCTGGCATCTACTAGAAGCTGAGGTAGACAAGGAAGGACCTCCCACTACAGCCATGCCCTGAATTCGAACGACTACCTGCTAAACTGTGAGAAAATAAATTTCTGTTCTTTAAAGCCATCCAGTTGTGTTATTTTTTGTTATGGAGGGACTAGGTAACTAAGACACATACCCGTTCTTATAAGTTCAGCCCAGTGCAGAATAATTTTCTTCCCTCCTTGGTCTAGACCACCCGAACCTACTCTTTCCCTATCAGTGTCCTTTGCTTTCACCTAAGAGCTATGACAGAGTCAGCTTGATGCTGATGCACTGAAATTTCAATTTATTTTTTATTTATGATTACTATTAATTCCAGTATTTTCTACAGTTTTCAATGGAGACAGTCCTATAATCTATGAATAGCAGTTATACTTTTTCTCTTTTTGTACTAGCTTACACTTCCGGTGTTCAATGTTTAATAAAAGTAATGATAGAAGCACCCTTATTTTATTGTTTATTAATTTTAAAGAGAATGTCCCACACGTCACCATGAACTATCATGCTAGTTGTAGTTTTCCACGTTCGGGAACTCCTTTTCTGTTCCATATTTGCTCCTAGTCCTTATCTCTCCGTGTGATTGGATTTTATCAACCTGCTTTGCCCCCATCTCTTGAGGTGAGCATATGTCTTCTCTTCTTTCACCTATGCATGTGGTGAGTGAAATTACTAAATCTTTAACGTTCACTCAAATTTGTATGCCTACAATAAACCGCCTTGATCATGGCATGTTACGTGGTTTACCCTTTGCTGGATTTCCTTTGCTGGCATCTTACGTAGGGTTTTGCATCTCAGTTACTGAGTGTGCTTGTCCTCTAACTCTTCTTCTACCATCCTTCTCTAAAATTTGTTATCATTTTTAAACTAGGCTTAAGGATCAAGTTACGGGAGTATCTCATGGTTTTCTAATCTCTGTTGACTATGTACAAGATTAAAATGACTGTTTCTTGCATGTTTGCTGGAACCTGACTGGAAACGATCTAGGTCTGCCGTTTTCTTTGTAGGGAGATCTTGAACTACTGACCCATTTTATTTAGTGGTTAAAGGCATCTTCTGGTGCTAATTTACTTAGAAAAAATTCTGATGCATGTTCTAGGTTGCTCGAATCTCATCTTCAAATATTGATTATCAGGGCTTGTAGCCTCATGCAAGGCAATTCATCAATCCCAGATTTCCCCAAAGTCAGGCTCTGCAACTCTTCCCGGTACCAAATTCCCTCATTTAAGACTTATTTGCAAAGAGACAACAGTATGCTATCTACGCAGTTGTTTATCCGCAACCTTCTTGAGTCCATAACGTGAGGATACAGTCTTCTAATACTTTTTTTGTAATTGTTCTCTTTCTTATTTTTTTTTTCCTTTTTTCACTGCCAATACCCCCCCCCCCAGTCTAGTAGTTTTAAAGTTGTGCGTTTCAGGTTCAAGTCTGTAATCCAACTGAGCTTCTGTGTGTGCTGCATGTGTGCATCAAAAGAACGCGCTTCTAGAAGCAGAAAGCAGGCAGTGCGACTGCTGGGCGGTTGGTGGGGTAGGGGGAGGGGAGCTGCTGCTCAGAGAGGGCGCCCGAGGGAGGCAGGAGATGCCGGGCTGCCCACCGCAAGCCCACAGGCTCCAAGGAGGAGGAACCTGCGTTCGCCATGAGCCTTTTGAGACAGGCCCAAGCCCACCCAGCCGGGTGCTAACCTCGCATCCGCCAGGCTTGCAGGTTCCACCAGGACTAGGGGAAGCCTAAGGCCGAGGAGGGCAAGGTCTAGGGTCTGGACCTGAGAACTGGTTCTGCCACTTGTGATCGCAACGCTTATGCTGGAAAGGAGGGCAGGAAGCATATCGCAACGTGTGTCCGGACGATGACCCAAAACGGGGGAGTTGTGGTCACCCACGGACTCTGGGTCTGCATATGGAGGCCCCCAGGGTGCAATTCCAGGAGCAGAAGGCAAAGCCACAGAGGCCAAAGTGCACCTCGCCGATGCTTCCCAGGGGCATTTCCCCAAATATGGGGAGCAGTCCCTCCTCTGGGCTAGGGACTTTGTTTCCTCCATTGTCATCACTGACTGTGAGCAGAATCTAGTCTATGCAGACTAATGAGGAGTTATCAAAATGAGCTCCAAACTCCGGATTTGAGTTAAGGATCATAAATTAACACAGAGAAATACGACTTTAGCAATAAGTGACTGTTTGAAGCCCAAGTTGCCTTAAAACACGGAATTTCAGTCTTTCAGCTCCTCTGCTAATCTAGTGACTAAGAACAGGATCTCACTGGAGCTCAAAGATGTGGGGCACTGGGAATACTCTGGGTCTGTCTGCTCACGGCTGATTGCCTGATCCCAGTTTTATTATACAGCTTAAATACAGACCAGAAGAGGAGTTTGGGGCTTGACACCTGACATCTTAACACCAGTTCCTGTTTCTTGAGGAAGGAAGAGGTAAAATAAATCAGCGTTTACTGTGTCCTTCTCCATCCCCGGAAGTCCTGATGAAGACCCTCTCAGGTAAGGATTGACAGGGAGTGGCTTGGTTTACTATTCGACTTTGTCCTTCAGTCACTTTGTTTATGTCCTGTATGTAAACTATTATGCATTGACAGAAGCATTCTAATTCTTATGCAGAATGACTAGACCTGCTGCAGAATGACTATATTGTGCCTCCCTTGGGCACCCCTGTCTGCGCAGCACCCCCCACCCCCAACTGCCCAACCGCCTCTCTCCTGGCATTCTGCTTCTAGAAGCATGTTCTTTTGATGCAGAGATGCAGCACACACAGAATCCCAGCTGGATTACAGACTTGAACCTGAAGACCTTATGCAGAATGACTATTTATGAACCCCTAAGCTTAGTACTAAAGCAGGTACTTACTCCTCAGAGAAGGCCCTGGGGGAGGTTGATACATGCATTCCCCAGCGCTCCTGCTGCTCTAGAAGTGCCTGAAATGCCTCTCTGGGAAAGGCCTTCAGATTAGGCTCATGGCCCACGTGGGAATTCAGGCCTATTTTTCTGTTAGAACATCTCATTTCGCTCTGAAAATGTTATTATCCAGTTTATTCACCAGACATGAGTACAGACATCTCATATTTTCAAAATAATCCCATTCTCTAATACTAATTTGCCACCAAGAGTATATTCCAAAGTGTTTCCAATAGGCTAGAAAGTCTTTCCAAAGAGGGGAGTCCTGCGCCATGTTGTGCAGTGACATCAGGGTTGGCATAATATGTTTACCCAGATACCTACCACTTTTTAAAAATTTTTTATTGTGCTTTATTTGAAACTTTACAGAGCAAATTACTTTCTTGCTCAGCCATTTATACACAATTGTTTTGTGACATTGGTGGCAATATTCATGATGTGTCAGTATTCTCTTCTATGCTCCAGTTCCCCGTTTCCATCCGCCATGATTCCTGTTCCGTCCTGCCCTCTTTTCTGTGCTTTTGGGCAGGTTTTGCACTTTTGGTCTCATACACACGATTGAACTAAGAAACACTTTCTTCACGTGTGTTATTGTTTGTTTTATAGACCTGTCTAATCTTTGGCTGAACGGCAAACTTCAGAAGATACTTTCGACTTTGTTGCTTTCCATAATTCCTGAAATTCCAAGTCTACCACCTGAAGAACTTCCTTTAGTGTTTCATTTAGAACAAGTCTGGTGGCGATGAATTCTCTTAAGCGTCCTTCACCTGAGAATGTCAATATTTTTCCTTTACTCATGAAGGAAATAACAGCCTATAGAACACTGGGTTAATGTTTCTTTTCTTTCAGTGTTGAAAAAATGTTGTTTTCACAGCCTTTTGGCCTCCATGGCTTCTGATGATGAATACAGAGTCATTCCAATTGTTTCTCCTGTGTGAGATGAGTTGTTTTCTCTCTAGCTTCTTTGAAGATATTTTCTTGGTCCTTGTTATTCCACAATTGACAGTGAGGCATTTGGGCGTAAAATTATGTGAGTTTAACTTGTTGGAGTTTGCATAGCTTCTTGAATCTGTAAGTTTACGTCTTTCAACAAATTGGGAAAGTGTTGAGCCAGTATTTCTTCAGATACTTTTTTCTACACCACATATTTTCTCTACACCGTATGGAATTCCAGTAAATAAATGTTAGATATTTTTGAATTTTTTTGAGGCTCTGTTCATTTTTTTTTCAATATTTGTCCTCTGTTTTCACATTGGATATTTTCAATTGAACTATTTTCATCTCATTGATCCTTTTGTCTGTCAACAGCATTCTGCTGATCAAGTGAATTTTTTATCTCTATTTTTCCTGTCTAAAATTTTCATTCGTGAATGGTTTCTATGTATTTTTCTATTTTTCTAAGGTGTGCCCGTTACTTCTTTGAGCGTGGTTAAAGTAGCTTTTTAAAGTTTTTGTCTATGATTCCAAGACTATGTCTTACTTCAATCTTACAGAAAATGTCGATGTTGTTTGTTTTAGCAATCACTTGACCCAGTTATGTTCAGGCTGCAGGTTCTTTCCCAACTTCTGGATGCTGTGGCTCAGATGTCAGTTCAGATTTTGAAGACTTTGCGATGATATTTGGTTGTAATCTATGGGAGTGTCACTCAGTCTGGGACCTTGTTGGTGTTCTAACCCATAATGCAGTTCTCAAAGGATTGATCTACTTCTTAGGGTCAGAGCAAAGCATATGCAACTGTGGGAGTGGGGAGGGGTATGAAAAACAACTTTATGGTATCCCTCTCTTGAGCCACCTGGTCTCTGTCTCTCTGAGGCTCTCTGATGTCTGAGCAGCTACCTTCCTGGTCCACTGGCAAGAATGTTGGGGCTTTAATCTCTTCATTCTGCTGTGCAATTAAGTGACTGGGTCTGCCTATGAGGCCAAATAATGGTAAGATGGAGAAAATGTAACAGAGATTCCTCTATATTATTTGGTCCTTATATACTTAGGTCAGAGAGAAGGCACACTGTTTCTGGTGATACTTCCAAACAGGTATGGAGAAAAAGGCATTAACAGGTCGATAGCTGCATACTAGGTGTTACGGATTAAACTCTGTCTTCCCAAAATGTATATATCAGCTTGACTAGGCCATGCTTCCCAGTATTGTGCGATTATCCACCATTTTGTCAGCTGGTGTGATTTTCCAATGTATTGTAAATCCTACCTCTATGATGTTAATGAGCGAAGATTTGAAGCAGTTATGTTAAGGAGGCAGGGCTCAATCTACAAGATTAAGTTGTGTTTTAAGTCAGTCTCTTTTGAGATATAAAAGAGAAAAGAGCAGAGAGACAGGGGGACCTCAGTACCACCAAGAAAGAAGTGTCAGGAGCAGTGCATCCTTTGGACCTAGGATCCCTGTGCTGAGAACCTTCTTGTCCAGGGGAAGATTGGTGACAAAGACCTTCCCCTAGGAGTGACAGAGAGAAAGTCTTCCCCTGGAATTGGCACCCTGAATTTGGACTTATAGAGCCTCCTGGACTGTGAGGGAATAATTTTCTTTGTTAAAGTCATCCGTTTGTGGTATTTCTGTTACAGGAGCACTAGATATCTAAGACACTAGGTACCAGGAGATGTACATTTCCCAGCTCTTTCACTCCCAGGGCCACTATGACTAAGTAGCCATTGCCATAAATCCATGTGAGCAGACTATTCTGATTACTGCTTTGACTCTACTGTCTGTTATGGTAACCACACCCACCTTGTCTTTGTTGATTGAGTGCCACCACTTGGCTGCTACCACCACGGGGTCCAGTCAACTGCATTGTAGTTATGTGTCTTAATTCAGTTAGGGCAGTTCTCACTGTGGACTCTTACTTACATAAAATAGCAACCACAGAAGTCTTCAATAATGCTGGGGCTTGCTGCACAAATTTGTACCTCACCGCTATGGTACAAAGAAAGCCCTCTGGGCACTCTGTGTGTGGGTCTGTGGGTCCAGCCTAATAAATCCATTCTAACCTGCCAGTTTCCCTCAGCCTTTGGTTACCTTCTCCTACAGTATACAATGGCAGATCTGCCATTTCCACTTGATTTATTGTAGGCCACCACTTAATCCATGCTTCAGTAAACCAACCAAATAAACTATGAGATCCTTTTCTAACCTCTCAAGCTGAAACACTGAATGAAGAATCTATGCTTCCTGGGTCTATATCAATAAACTCAGACTAATCCACCTTTATGTTGCTTGCACCATTATCCCACACCCATAATAGCCATTCCCACACATATTCACCAGGTTTCTGTATGTATGTATATATTAGAAAAATCAAGCAGTTCTTTTGGAGTTTAGCATACCGTCTCCTGGGTCACACTTCATAGTTCACCTTTTGGGGCTTGTTGGGACTGAAGTCTAGGTATAGGTCTAGAAGCAAAAATGGGCAGTGGCAGTGGGATGTTCAGCCGTGTCTTATAAGGCATCTGCCTAAGGTGATGCCCCAGGCAATGCCCCAGATACGACCCTAGGAGATAACTCAAACAAGACACTTCAGGCACAGCTGAGGGTAATCTCATTAGATGGAGGTGGAAGGGATAATTGTTTTACTGGGAAGGGTGCCTTAGCAGGCAAAGTTAGAGAATCTCTTCAGATGGGAGTAAGAGGTCTGGTTCTGTTAGGAAGAGCGATTCAACAGAAATTGGAGGTTCATTGTCCCCCGCTTCCTGACTGTCTGCCCATATGTCCTCATCCCAAGTTTCAGGATCCCATTTCTTCCCAATCAGTGCCCTCACTCTAACTTCAGACACCATTTGAGGCTGGATATTCAACTGGCGCTTTAATTCAGTCACTCTTATGATAAGAATCTGAGTTTATTTTTGGCAGCATTAGCCTTGTTACTATAAGAAATATGGTTTTCTTTCTGGGCACAAGTGGCAGCTTTCAGATCTTGTATGTGGTGCTTTAGCTTTGAGCCCATTTCTTTCATTCACCAGTGTGACTAGCAAAAGCAGGACTAACCAAGCAGCTTCCTTATTATTCTTATTCTGACAAAATTATAGAAAAGTATCAAATATGTATTCAGGCGGAGCCTTGTCTCTCACAAATATTTGATCCAGTGGTAGTAGTATTTTGCGTATTTCTATTGTCACCTCCCACCATGGATTAGCAATAGCCTGTTTACTACTGGAGACAGTCATCAGTGCCTTTAAGACTAGCCAGACTTGAGAATAAATTCAGAAAACTCATCCTTAAGATTTGGTTCCTCTAGAACCACAGTAGGTACCAAATGTCTTAACTGGGATCTCTAGAGATGCAAAACTAGTGAAGAGAATATATATATATGGAAAACCTAGTCGCATAATGGTTAATAGCTATAGCTGCTAACCAAAAGGTTAGCAGTTTGAATCCACCAGGCGCTCCTTGGGAACTCTGTGGGGCAGTTCTACTTTGTCCTGTAGGGTCACTATGAGTTGGAACCGACTCTATGGCAATGGGTATATATATATATACACACACACACATACACACATACATATATATATGCATACATATGTTAGTTGTGGCTGTTAGATGCCATCGATCCTGTGTAAAACAGAATGAAACACCACCTGATCCTGAACCATCCTCACAATCATTGCTATGTTTGAGCCCATTCTTGCAGCCATTGTGTCAGTTCATGTTGTTGAGCACCTTCCTCTTTTTTTCTGACCCTCAGCTTTTCCAAGCATGATGAGCCTCTCCTGGGACAGGTCCCTCCTGAAAATATGTCCAAGGCACGTGAGACGAAGTCTCGCCATCCTTGCTTCTAAGGTGCATTCTTGGTGTACTTCTTCCAAGATGGTTTTGTTTATTCTTCTGGCAGTCCATGGTATATTCAGTATTCTTTGCCAACACCGTATTTTAAATGAATCAGTTCTTCGGTTTTCCGTATTCATTGTCTAACTTGCTCAAGCATGTGAGGTGATAGAAAATATCATGGCTTTGCTCAGGCACACCTTAGTCCTCAAAGTGACATCTTTCTTTCTCAACACTTCAAGGAGGTCTTTTGCAACAGATTTGCCCAATGCAATACATTGTTTGAATTCTTGACTGCTGCTTCTGTGGGCATTGATTATGGATTCAAGTTAAATGAAATGCTTGATGACTTCAGTATTTTCTCTGTTTATCATGGTGTTGCTTACTGGTCCAGTTGTGAGAATTTTTGTTTTCTTTATGTTGAGGTGTAATCCATACTGAAGGGTGTAGTGGTTGCTCTTCATCAGTAACTGCTTCAAGTCCTCTTTACTTTCAGCAAGCAAGGTCGTATCAGCTGCATATCATAGGTTGTTAGTGAATCTTTCTCCAAAACTAATGCCATGTTCTTGTTCTTCGAGACCAGCTTCTCAGAATGTTTGCTCAGCATACAGATTGAGTAAGTATGGTGAAAGGATACCACCATGACACATAACTTTCTGATTTTAAACCACACGGTATCCCCTTGCCCTACTCAAATGACTGCCTCTTGGTCTACGTAGATATTCCGCATGAATACAGTTAAGTGTTCTGGAATTCCCATTCTTTGCTAAGCTATCCATAATTTGTCATGAGCCACACAGTTGAGTGTGCTTGTATAGGAAACAAAAATAGGTAAACATCTTACTGATATTCTCTACTTTCAGCCAAGATCCATCAGACATCAGAAATGATATCGCACGTTCCATGTCTTCCTCTGAATCCAGCTTGAATTTTTGGTAGTTGCCTGTCTGTGTACTGCTGCAACTGTTTTTAAATTATATTCAGCAAAATTTTTCTTGCGTGGGATGTTAATGACATTGCTCGATAATTTCCGCATTGCGTTGGACCACCTCTCTTTGAAACGGGTACACATATAGATCTCTTTCAGTCATTTGGTCAGGTAGCTGTCTTCCAAATATATTGGAATAGTCAAGTGAGCGCCTCCAGCACTGCGTCCCTGTGTTGAAACATCTCATTTGGTACTCCATCAGTTCCTGGAGCCGTGTTTTTTGCCAATGCCTTCAGTGCAGCTTGGAGTTCTTCCTTCAGTACCATCAGCTCTTGATCCAATGCTACCTCCTGAAATGGTTGAACGTCGACCAATTCTTTTTGGTGTATTGAGTCTGTGTATTCCTTCCGTCTTCTTTTGATGTTTCCTGTGTTGTTCGATATTTTGCCCATAGAATCCTTCCTTCAGTATTGCACCTAGAGGCTTGAATATTTCCTTCAGTTCTTTCAGTTTGAGAAATGCCAGGTGTTTTCTTCCCTTTTGGTTTTCTAACTCCAGATCTGTTCACATTATTATTATCATACTTTGTCTTCTCCAGCTTCCCTTTCAGGTATTCTGTTGAGCTCTTTTACTTTATTTTTCCTTCCATTCTCTTTAGCTACTGTACATTCAAGAGCAAGATTCAGAGTCTCTTGTGACATCCTCTTTGGTGTTTGCTTTCTTTCCTGTCTTTCTAATGACTTTTTGTTTTTTTCATATATGATGTCCTTGCTATCATCCCACAACTAATCTGTCTTCGATCATTAGTGTGCAGTGCATCAAATCTATTCTTGAGATGGTCTCTAAATTCAGGTTTGATATACTCAAGGGCATACTTTGACTCATGGACTTGTTTTAATTTTCTTCAGCTTCTACTTGAACGTGAATATGAGCAACTGATCATCTGTTCTGAAGTCAGCCCCTGGCCTGATTCTGACTCATGGTATTGACCTTCTCCATCATCACCTTCCACAAATTTGATTCCTATCTATTCTGCCTGGAATGGTTCACGAGTATAGTCACCATTTATGTTCCTGACGAAAGGTATGTGCAATGAATAAGTCATTGGTCTTGCCAAATTCTATCATGTAAGCTTCATTGTCATTTCTATCATCAATACCTTATTTTCCAACTGCTGATTTGTCTGCTTTGTTTTCAACTTCGCATTCTAATTACGTAATTATCAGTACATCTTGATTGATGAATGCATCACGTTTGATCAGTTTCAAACTGCGGAACTTGGTAAAAACCTTCAACTTCTTCATCTTTCACATTCATAATTTGTGTGTAAATTTGAATAATAGTCTTATTAACTGGTCTTCCTGGTAGGCCTGTGAATATTATCCTATTGTTCGTAGTGTTCTACTTCAGAAAAGATCTTGAAATGTTCTTTTTATCGATGAATATGATGCCGTTCTCTTCAGTATCTCAATCCTGGCATAGTAGAACATATCATTGTCTAGTTTAAAATGTCCAAAACCAAGCTATTTCAGCTCACTAATGCCTTGGATTACTGACCTTTATGCATTCCATTTCATTTTTGATGACTTCCAATTTCCCTAGATTCATACTTCCTTCATTCCACGTTCTGATTATTAAAGGATATTTGCATCAGTTTCTTCTCATTATGAGTTGTGCCCCATCAGGAAACGTCATTAAAGTGGGATCTACTTTGAGAAGGTAGCTCTTCCCCACTTGTATTTTGAGTGCCTTCCAACCTAAGGGGTTATCCTCTGTCATTCAATCAGACAGTGTTCCAGTACTATTTGTAAGATTTCACTGGCCAGTTGTTTTTAGAAATAGGTCACTAGGTCCTTTTTCCTAGTCTGTCTAAATCCAGAGCTCCACTCAAACCAGTCTACCATGGGTGAACCTGGTGGTATTTGAAATACCGGTGGCATAGCTTCTAACATCACAGCAACATGCAAGCCACCACACTACAACAAACTGACAGAAGAGTGGTGGGAGTTAAAAATAGGAAGAACCAAAAAGAGTGCTTCTTCCATGTCTGCTGATTTAGAGGAACCATGAGAAATTGTCAAGTGAAGAGTGATTCAGAGAAAAACATGGGTAGAGTGTGACCTAATTTCCATAAAAACAAACAAATGAATGTACTTACATGTGTCCCGGCAAAAAGAAGTGTGTAAAAGGGTACATATGTATCTTTGGACACTGGACACTTTGGGGGAGCAGGTACAATATACTTATGTGGGGATGGCTCTTATTATAACTTCTGTATACAAATCTCTGTTGTTAAATGTGTTATAAGAATGTAAAACTTTTTAAAGTTTAATAACATCATACGTGTATGTGTGTGTATTTGAAACTTTTTTTTTTTTGACTATTTTATATATGTGTTTTTTCGTTATCTAGTGTGGCTATAGCAGAGATTCCACAAGTGGATGCCTTTAACAAACAGAAACTTATTCTCTCACAGTTTAAGAAGCAAGAAGTTTGAAGTCAGGGCACCAGCTCTAGGAGAAAGCTTTCTCTCTTTGTGGCTCTGGGGGAAAGTCCTTGTCATCCATCTTCCCCTGGCCTAGGAAATTCTCAGCACCTGGACGCTGGGTCAAAAGGACATGCTCCACTCCATGCACTTCTTCCTTGGTGGTATGAGGTCCCTCTCATTTCTGCTCACTTTTCTCTTTGTATCTCAAAAGAGACTGACTCAAGACTCACCCTTATCCTGTAGATTGTGTCCTCCCTCATTAACCTAACTGCCTCTAATCCCGCCTCATTAACATTACAGAGGTTAGAATTTACAACACATAAGTAATCACATCAGATCACAAAATGCAGGACAACCACACAATACTGGGAATCATGGCCTGGCCAGGTTGACACACATTTTGGGGGACACTATTCAATCCATAACAATAGAGAAAATACTGTCTTCAATGCCAGATTCAGAGACTTTTATCCATCTAAGAAGGGCAAACACAGAAATTGAACAAAATTCAGACCAGCGAATTATTGCTTGCTCTTGTAACTAATGACTTCTTCTGGTCTCTATGCCTCGAAATGGCCAAAAAGAATTCTGTGAGGATTAATTCAGTTATTGCTAAAACATCTACTGAATTTGCATGTCTACAGGTAAGGAAGAATGCTGGACACCATGTGTGATTCATTAAGTAACACAGGGACCCTTAGACTATTGTTCTCCTTCTCTGATATGCCACTATCACCTTCTCCCCTTGTTGCTCTCCTGAAAAACCCACACTTGTATATTCTAGGCTTTTTTTCAGGATTGAATTTGCAGGAAGTTAAAGATATATCTTTGAAAGATAAAGAAGACTTTGGCCACATTGTCTTTAGACAGTCGAACTTCCCAGCCAACCTCTGTGCAGGATGGGAATTCACAATCCCTCCTACTCAGTACCTCTGAGCAGGACGGGATTTCTGTTTCATTATCAGGAGACTGTGGAATTCACCCCTCTTCAGAAAACTTACTTTCCTTTGCCTCAAACTGTCCCTCTCAGGATCTGTCACGGTCACTCTGAGAAATTCACATGGGCAGCCTGTATGGAAGTGCCCATCCTAGAGGCCCTGCCCTCCCTTCCTTGCTCCATAGGGATTCCTCTGGCACTTGGGGTCGCATCTCCCAGGGAGTACACACCTCTGGCACTTCCAGGGATTCCCAGGCCCTGGGATACTGTGGATGGGACTTGGAACTCAATCTCTTTCTTCCCATCCTCACCTTTGGTTATCTGTGTTCTGTCTTCACCAGATTTAGGAGGCCTTGTCTTCTCTTTGCTCGTTTCATCTCAGTCAGGCTTTTCTATTCCAACTCTCTGATCTCAGAACAGATCAGGTTAGACCACAGAAAAGAGAAAGAGCAAGCAAACATCACTGATCTGTGCAGAAGCTGCTGGGAAGGGATTCGATTCTCATTGGTTTAGGGTTTTATGCCCACTGCTCACCGGCAGGCAGGTTCCCCCCAGAGTCTGGCTTCTGTCTAGTATCTTGTACTACAAAGAACTCAGTGACCAGCCAACCTTCACAATCACACCTCCCTTAGAGCTATCTTTGCAGAGGCTCTTTGTCAGACTTCCATGTCCCACTGAAATCCTATTTCTCTTTCCTTACAAACATTATGCTCATTCTCAGGGCCCTGAGACCTCATCTGCAGATGAGTCTTGTCCTCTTCTCTCCTTGGCGGGGGAAGCTTTTGAGTGGACCTCATGTCTTCAGACAGCTATCCTGGGGCTTCTTCCACCCTGGTGCCGTAGGGCTGCATCTCTCTTTGTACTAGAAGGGGCGTGGAAGGGGCACAAGGCTAAAAGAGGATGGATTTTCCAGGTGAGGTGGGTTTAAGAAGCTTGAATGAACTTCTTCCCTGAAGGGTGCATATTTTGCAGTCCAGACATCCTGCTTCTCTCAGTCTAAGAGTCCTAGCACGTCTTCAGGTGCTTTCTCCTTTGACCTTGAGGCCATGCCTGCACCCTCTGCAGCCAGGTCTCCGACATGTGTAGCAGCACCAGTAGGTGTGGTAGCCTCTTCAGCCCCTGTCTCCTCCTCCAGATGCTCCTGGAGGTGCCTGGCTCTTCTTGCCAGGACTCCAGGATGCTGACCAGGGACTCAGTGTTGGTTAAAGGATGTCGGCCAGTGACCACGTGTCCTCATTTCCTTTGAAGGCTTAGTCTCCTTGCCTGGGCAGAAGACAGCCAAGGTCAGTCTGAGCCTAAACACCTAGTGACCGACCTGTGACACTGCAGCGAGTGATAGATGTTAATTTCCATACTCAGGTATCCGCAGGTGGCCGACTCAGAGTGGTCAGAGGTGAAGTGTAACTAGAGATCACACAATCATGAGGGCACGGGCCAAAGGTCAGGGAAAATAGCTGAGGTCGTGGAGCTCTAGCGGAGCCAGTCTAGGGCACAGGCCTCCCTCCTGTATGTGGCAAAGAAGCGATCCATGTGCCGCCTTCTGCAGACTCTGGACTGCTGGGGCCCTGGTTGCCCGGATTTCGGCCTTGTCTTTGGAGAAGTGACGCGCATGCACTGTGCCACCGGGGGCTGTGCCCCAACAGAAGCAAAATCTTGACAATACGGGCTTCAGTTGACTTTGCCTGTGCTCTCCTTTGGCTGAGTGACTTCGTGTGTTTCCTAGCAGGTGAAGGCATTCGTGGAGAGAGGCAATTTCCATGCGTGCAGGCAAAGTGTGTGCTGAGATGATGAGTTGCTGGAGACCAGGGTGGACTCTTCAGACCCAGAATAGGCCTCTGACAGGTATGTGTCAATGTTTTCTGCCCATGGCACTCACCCGGGTATTTGCATAGAATGTTATCAGCGGAATTAGTAGTCTCCGGAGAGGCTGCCACTTGTCAGCGAGCTTCACCTGGCCAGGTCCGCCGTGATGTAGCTCCCCAATCAATGACTACTCTCTAGACCTTCCAGATAGACTAGCAAATCTTCTCCGCCCATGGGCAACCAGTAGAGCCAGAGGCCTTCCCCCTTTGCTCTTTCGTCTCTAGGCACTCTGTCAGGCACTCCAAGGTGT